>NW_025238354.1:0-4283 GCF_018294505.1 Triticum aestivum
TCTCTCTCTCTCTCTCTCTCTCTCTCTCCCTCTCTCTCTCTCTCTCTGTTCTCTTCTGTTTCGCATTCCTGTTTTCTGGCCCTTGCCCGTTTCTTAAATTCCCGGAGATCCGTAACTCCGATTGGGCTGAAATTTTAACATGATTTTTAAAGATATTATCTTTCTTGCAGCGCGAGAAGGGGGTCACCCTGGAGCCCCCTAAGCTGGATATGGGCATTGCTGGTAGGCCTAGAGCGTGTGCTCAGCAAGGCCAAAGGGTGTAGGGCTCTTAGGGCCGGTTGGAGTCCCTGACGCACAATCCTCCAGGTCCCCACTTGACGCGCAAGCGGCTCATGCCAAGGAAATCAGGATGACAAGAGAGAGAAAGAGATAAGTTTGGAAAACTCGTGGGGTGCTTTAGACTTAGCTCCTTTGAGGTGTGCAGCTTGGAGTGAGTCCTCCGCGGGGCATGATAACCACAAGTATAGGGGATCGCAATAGGTTTCGTGGGCAGAGTATTCAACCCAAATTTATTTATTCGACACAAGGGGAGCCAAAGAATGTTCTCAAGTATTAGCAGTTGAGTTGTCAATTCAACCACACCTGAAAGACTTAATATCCGCAGCAAAGTATTTAGTAGCAAAGTAGTATGGAAGTAATGATAACAGTGGCAAAAGTATCAGTAGCAGTTTTGTAGCAATCGTAACAGTGGCAACGGAAAAGTAACTTAGCAAAGATCAATATGTGAAAAGCTTGTAGGCAATGGATCAATGATGGATGATTATGCCGGATGTCATTCATCATGCAACAGTTATAATATAGGGTGACACAGAACTAGCTCCAGTTCATCAATGTAATGTAGGCGTGTATTCCAAATATAGTCATATGTGCTTATGGAAAAGAACTTGCATGACATATTTTGTCCTACCCTCCCGTGATAGTGGGGTCCTATTGGAAACTAAGGGATATGAAGGCCTCCTTTCAATAGAGTACCAGACCAAAGCATTAGCTCTTAGCATGAACTCCTCAAACTTTGCTCATCACCGGGAAGTGTCCCGACTATTGTCAATCCGAGGTTTGCCGGATCATACCACCTAGTAGGTGACTATAACTTGCAAGATAGGATCAAGAACACTCATATATTCATGAAAACATAATAGGTCCAGATCTGAAATCATGCCACTCAGGCCCTAGTGCCAAGCATTAAGCATGGCAAAGCCATCAACATCAATCTTAGAACATAATGGATACTAGGGATCAAACCCTAACAAAACTAACTCGATTACATGGTAAATCTCATCCAACCCATCACCATCCAGCAAGACTACGATGGAATTACTCCCGTACGATGGTGAGCATCATGAAATTGGTGATGGAGGATGGTCGATGATGATGATGGCGATGGATTCCCCTCTTCGGAGCCCCAAACAGACTCCAGATCAGCCCTCCCGAGGAAGAATAGGACTTGGACATGGAACAGAGGGGAAACCCTTCTCCCATCTACGGGGAAGGACAAGGGAGAAGAAGAAGGAGGGGGCTCTCTCCCCCTCTGCCCCGGTGGCACCGAAACACCGCTGGGGCCATCATCGTGAAGGCGATCTACACCAACAACTTCACCACCATCATCACCAACTCTCTCCCCCTCTATGCAGCGGTGTAACACCTCTTCTACCCGTTGTAATCTCTACTTGAACATGGTGCTCAATGCCATATATTATTCTGCAATGATGTATGGATATCCTATGATGTTTGAGTAGATCCGTTTTGTCCTACGGGTTCATTGATGATCGTGATTGGTTTGAGTTGCATGTTTTATTATTGGTGTTGTCCTATGGTGCTCTCTCTATCACGCAAGCATGAGGGATCTCCATTGTAGGGTTTGCAATATGTTCATGGTTTGCTTATTATCTGTGTGCGTTAGTGATAGAGACACAAGTGATAGAGACACAAACACAAATACACTACTAGGGAAAACCCTAGTAGTAGCGCGGGTAACTGCGCTACTAATAAGGCGCTACAGCTATTACTTAGCAGTAGCACGTGCGACACGCGCTACTGCTAAGACACATAGCCGCAGCGTTTGTTCACTCCCGCGCTGCTGCTAATCTAGCTAGTAGCAGCGTGTTTACTATCCATCCCTACTAGTATTCTTTTTTTCTTTTTTTCATTTTGAGTGTATTTATACACTGTTGTACAAATTTTGGAACAATACCAATTATGGGGTTTATATCATCATCTCCATAACAGTGTGGCAAATGAAGGTGGATTAGGTTCAAGTGGAGGCAATATGTGGTGCATGTCAAAAGTATACTACTAATTCAAACTTGATCTAGTTTGTACTAGTAGTACTTTCAATGTGCACCACATGTTGCGTGAATCTGATCCGCCAGCACAAGCTATTTAATCATCATCATAGTCATTACCACCAACAGTAGTTATTTAATCATCATAGTCATAGTGTAGCACATCATAATCTTCAAACTCATTCTAGCTAGCTAATCACCACCAACACTAGTTGTGGTAGCTATCTAATCACCACCAACACTAGCTAATAATAATCATGATAGTCATTACCACCAACACTAGATATTTAATCATCATAGTCATAGTGTAGCACATCATCATCTTCAATCTCATTTCTAGCTAGCTAATCACTCCTGCTGCTCTCTCTGAGGTAAAATAACATAAAACATGTGTAGCACTCCTGCTTCATCAAGTTGGAGCATGCAGATGAACCTATCTCCTAATCGTGGGTTGCGCTTCTGATTGCTTCCCCCTAGTACTTCTCTGCGATCGTTCACAATTTTGCTCTAATCTTTCACTATTAAGCATTCCTCGCTATTAGAAATCATGAATGCACTAAAGTGCATTGTAGGATATCTTGGCCGTAAGCTAACAATTCTCATGTGACCTTTAGTCTTGATCCAATGAGGCACAACATTCATCGAGAGTCATTGTTGAAGAACATCGTATAGTAACATACTTAGCAATGAAGTTTAGCTTAAAAAATAATGTATGCAAAAGATGCACTAAGGACAAATAGTAAAAATCTTACCATCTTTCCTAAATAGATGTGACCATATTAATCTCAAATGCATAGTTCTTGCATAGTGCTTGCCAAGTTTTGCATCCAAAATAGGTGTAGGTGTCTGCGTTGTATAATTTTGCGTGGAAAATACAACCATGCTCGGTCTTCAAGTAAACACTCTTTACCTCCATAGTAGTTTTCATAGGACTAATACCTATCTTATCCAAGACAAAAACTCTTGCATGGCAGGGGATACGCTAGTAGAATAGTAAAAAAAATTAAATTATAAGTTGAAGCAAATGAAGTAGATGTCATTCTTAATTACGAAAAAAGACTTGTCGTTGTGACTTATTGTATCCACTATGAAGTTCTCGTCTTGCTTGATGCTGAAGCGCCTATCATCATCTAGGAAGATTCTGTCATAGAGGCCGCGCTCGTCTTCGCAGTATTTGCAAATACCAAAATCCTTTTTGTTGTCAGACATTTCCTATGTTCATAGTTGAAACATTAATTGAAAATCGATCGAAGACAACTACCTGGATACTCAACACACAAATTCGGGGCACTCGATATTTCTTACATATTCTAGCACAAGTCATACCAAAATTTACAGAAAAATCCAGCATGACCTTTGCTAAAATAGGACATATCGAGCGCCTGAAATTTGCTGGAACGGAAATGAATCAACACTCCAGCAAAACATAGGCCACTTGGAGGTGTAACCTGCAAACATGACCGGCCACTTGGGCATGCACATATCCTATTTGAGCAACACAAGATATATATTTTAGAATATATTATAGGACTCATATTGACATGAGCATTCAATAAGCAAAACCAAATCGTAAAATAAATAAGTATTCAAATTAGCATGCATTCAATAAGCAAAAGTAAATCATCAATTGCATCCGTACATCATCGAATATTATCACTAATAGATCCTGAATAGTATCATACATATAACATCATCGAACGACGCGTATCAGCGTAGGCGGTGGACACCCAAAGAGAAGGAACCATCACAGGATCATAGCTCCAGTGAGATCCTTGGAGAACCTGCCATGTATTGGAGAACCTGTGCTCCAGCGCAACCAAGTAGCGAGGGACGTGCGCGTCCACCTTGCTGGCACGGTGACGTACAACCTCTATGGGGTCCTCAAGCCTCTCGACCGTCAGTGGCCCACGCGACTGGCACCAAAGAAGGTTCGGGTCAACGACTGGTTGACTCCTCACTAAGCTGCGCCCCCGTTAGGTAGCGCCTCCCAGTACCAGCTCG
>NW_025238355.1:0-4283 GCF_018294505.1 Triticum aestivum
AGGGGGAAATCATCACCATCGTCATCACCAACGCTCCTCTCATCGGGATAGGGCAATCTCCATCAACATCTTCACCAGCACCATCTCATCTCCAAACCCTAGTTCATCTCTTGTATCCAATTCTTGTCTCAAAGTCCGGGATTGGTGCTAGTAGGTTGCTAGTAGTGTTCATTACTCCTTGTAGTTGACGCTAGTTTGTTTATTTGGTGGAAGATCATATGTTCAGATCCTATATGCATATTATTACCCCTTTGATTATGAACATGAATATGCTTTGTGAGTAATTACGTTTGTTCCTGGGGACAAGGGAGAAGTCTTGCTATTAGTAGTCATGTGAATTTGGTATTCGTTTGATATTTTGATAAGATGTATGTTGTCTAGCCTCTAGTGGTGTTATGTGAACATCGACTACATAACACTTCTCCATTATTTGGGCCTAGAGGAAGGCATTGGGAAGTAATAAGTAGATGATGGGTTGCTAGAGTGACAGAAGCTTAAACCCTAGTTTATGCATTGCTTCGTAAGGGGCTGATTTGGATCCATATGTTTCATGCTATGGTTAGGTTACCTTAATACTTTTGTTGTAGTCGCGGATGCTTGCAATAGAGGTTAATCATAAGTGGGATGCTTGTTCAAGTAAGAACAGCACCCAAGCACCGGTCCACCCACATATCAAATTATCAAAGTATCGAACGCGAATCATATGAACGTGATGAAAACTAGCTTGACGATATTCCCATGTGTCCTCGGGAGCGCTTTTCCTATTATAAGAGTTGTTCTAGCTTGTCCTTTGCTACAAAAAGGATTGGGCCACCTTGCTTCAATTTATTTATTTTTGTTACTTGTTGCTCGTTACAATTTATCTTATCACAAAACTATCTGTTACCACTTATTTCAGTACTTGCAGAGAATACCTTGCTGAAAACCGCTTATCATTTCCTTCTGCTCCTCGTTGGGTTCGACACTCTTACTTATCGAAAGGACTATGATAGATCCCCTATACTTGTGGGTCATCAAGACTCTTTTCTGGTGCCGTTGCCCGGGAGTGTAGCGCCTTTGGTAGGTGGAATTTGGTAAGGAAAAATTTATATAGTGTGCTGAAATTTACTATCACTTGTTACTATGGAAAGTAATTCTCTAAGGAGCTTGTTCGGGGTATCTTCACCCCGTCCTGTAGAGCAAAGAGTTGCTCCTCAACCTACTGAACCTTTTGAGAATCAAACTCCTTTTGAATTTCCTTCGGGTATGATGGAAAAACTGCTAGCTAAACCTTTTGCAGGAGATGGAACAAAGCATCCTGATGAGCACTTAATATATGTTGATGAAGTTTGTGGATTATTTAAGCTTGCAGGTATACCCGATGATGTTGCTAAGAAGAAGGTCTTCCCTTTATCTTTGATGGGAGACGCATTGATATGGTATAGGCTATGTGATGATATGAGATCGTGGGACTATAAAAGATTGAAATTGGAATTTCATCAAAAGTATTACCCTATGCATCTTGTTCATCGTGATCGCAATTATATATATAATTTCTGGCCTCGCGAAGGAGAAAGCATCACTCAAGCTTGGGGAGGCTTAAATCAATGTTATATTCATGCCCCAATCATGAGCTCTCAAGAGAAATGATTATTCAAAATTTATATGCTCGGCTTTCTGATAACAATCGCACCATGCTCGATACTTCTTGTGCTGGCTCTTTTATGATGAAGACTACTGAATTCGGATGGAATTTATTGGATAGAATTAAATGCAACTCTGAAGATTGGGACCTTGACGAAGGTAAGGAGTCAGGTATGACACCTAAGTTTGAATCTTTTATGGACACCGATATTTTCTGTAAGTTTAGCACTAAATATGGACTTGACTCTGAGATAGTAGCTTCTTTCTGTGAATCTTTTGCTACTTATGTTGATCTCCCTAAGGAGAAGTGGTTTAAATATCATCCTCCCATAGAAGTAAAAGTAGCTGCACCTATTAAAGTTGAAGAAAAGACTATCACTTATAATGATCCTATTGTTCCTACTTCTTATGTTGAGAAACCACCTTTCCCTGTTAGAGTAAAGGATCATGCTAAAGATTCAACTGTTGTTCGTAAAAGCAATATTAGAACTTATACACCTCCTGAGCAAGTTAAAGTAGAACCTAGTATTGCTATTGTTAAAGATCTCTTGTCTGATAATATTGATGGGCATGTTATTCAGTTCGAAGGTGAAATTGCTAGAATTGCTAAACCTTGTGCTAAATATAAACATAGAGCTGTGGTAGGCATGCCTGTTATTTATATTAAAATAGGAGATCATTGTTATCATGGCTTGTGTGATCTGGGTGCGAGTGCTAGTGTTATACCGCATACTTTATACGAAGAAATTAAGAATGAAATTGCAACTGCTGAGTTAGAAGGTATTGATGTCACAATTAAACTTGCCAATAGAGATACTATTTCACCAATTGGAATTGTTAGAGATGTTGAAGTCTTGTTTGGGAAAACTAAATATCCTGCTGATTTTCTTGTTCTTACTTCTCCGCAAGATAGCTTTTGTCCCATTATATTTGGTAGACCCTTCTTGAACACTGTTAATGCTAGGATAGATTGCGAAAAGAATGTTGTTACTATTGGCTTGGATGATATGGTTCATGAGTTTAATTTTTCTAAATTTAGTAAACAGCATCGTGAGGAAGAATTACCTAGTAAGGATGAAACTATTGGTCTTACTTCTATTTCTGTACCTCCTAGTGATCCTTTAGAACACTATTTGCTAGACCATGAAAATAATATGTTCATGAATGAAAGAAGGGAAATAGATGAAGTATTCTTTAAACAAGAACCTATTCTGCAACACAACTTGCCTGTTGAAATTTTAGGGGATCCTCCTCCACCTAAGGGTGATCCCGTGTTTGAACTTAAACCTTTGCCTGATTATCTTAAATATGCTTATCTTGATGAAAAGAAGATATATCCTATTATTATTAGTGCTAACCTTTCAGATCATGAAGAAGAAAGATTATTGAAAACTATGAAGAAGCATCGTGCTGCTATTGGATATACTCTTGATGATCTTAAGGGCATTAGTCCCACTCTATGTCAACATAAAATAAATTTGGAAGCGGATGCCAAACCAGTTAATGATCCTCAGCGACGTCTGAATCCTAAAATGAAAGAAGTGGTAAGAAAAGAAATACTTAAGCTTCTGGAGGCAGGTATAATCTATCCCATTGTTGATAGTGAGTGGGTAAGTCCTGTCCATTGTGTCCCTAAGAAGGGAGGTATTACTGTTGTTCCTAATGATAAAGATGAATTGATTCCACAAAGAATTATCACAGGTTATAGGATGGTAATTGATTTCCGCAAATTAAATAAAGCTACTAAGAAAGATCATTACCCCTTACCTTTTATTGATCAAATTCTAGAAAGATTATGCAAACATACACACTATTGCTTTCTAGATGGTTATTCTGGTTTCTCTCAAATACCTGTGTCGGCCAAAGATCAATCTAAGACTACTTTTACATGCCCTATTGGTACTTTTGCTTATAGACGTATTCCTTTTGGTTTATGTAATGCACCTACTACCTTTCAAAGATGCATGATGGCTATATTCTCTGACTTTTGTGTAAAAATTGTGAGGTTTTCATGGACGACTTTTCCGTCTATGGTTCTTCTTTTGATGATTGCTTGAGCAATCTTGATCGAGTTTTGGAGAGATGTGAAGAAACTAATCTTGTCTTGAATTGGGAAAAGTGCCACTTTATGATTAATGAAGGTATTGTCTTGGGGCATAAAGTTTCTGAAAGAGGTATTGAAGTTGATAAAGCCAAGGTTGATGCTATTGAAAAGATGCCATGTCCCAAGGACATCAAAGGTATAAGAAGTTTCCATGGTCACGTTGGATTTTATAGGAGATTCATTAAGGACTTCTCAAAAATTTCTCGGCCTCTAACTAATTTATTGCAAAAAGATATACCATTTGTCTTTGATGATGATTGTGTAGAAGCATTTGAAATACTTAAGAAAGCATTAGTCTCTGCACCTGTTGTTCAGCCACCTGATTGGAATTTCCCCTTTGAAATTATGTGTGATGCTAGTGATTATGTTGTAGGTGCTGTTCTAGGGCAAAGAGTTGATAAGAAATTAAATGTTATTCATTATGCTAGTAAGACTCTAGACAATGCTCAAAGAAATTATGCTACTACTGAAAAAGAGCTTTTAGCAGTTGTATTTGCTTGTGATAAGTTCAGATCTTATATTGTTGATTCTAAAGTAACTATTCAAACTGATCATG
>NW_025238356.1:0-4283 GCF_018294505.1 Triticum aestivum
TTGGGTCTTGTCCATCACATCATTCTCCTAATGATGTGATCCCGTTATCAATGACATCCAATGTCCATAGTCAGGAAACCATGACTATCTGTTGATCAACGAGCTAGTCAACTAGAGGCTTACTAGGGACAGGTTGTGGTCTATGTATTCACACATGTATTACGATTTCCGGACAATACAATTATAGCATGAATAATAGACAATTACCATGAACAAAGAAATATAATAATAACCATTTATTATTGCCTCTAGGGCATATTTCCAACAGTCTCCCACTTGCACTAGAGTCAATAATCTAGTTCACATCACCATGTGATTTAACACTCACTGGTCACATCACCATGTGACCAACATCTAAAGAGTTTACTAGAGTCAACAATCTAGTTCACATCACTATGTGATTATCACTCAATGTGTTCTGGTTTGGTCATGTTATGCTTGTGAGAGAGGTTATTAGTCAACGGGTCTGAACCTTTCAGAACCGTGTGCTTTACGAATATCTATGTCATCTTGTGGATGCTACCACGCGCTATTTGGAGCCATTTCAAATAATTGCTCTACTATACGAATCCGGTTTACTACTCAGAGTCATCCGGATTAGTGTCAAAGTTCGCATCGACATAACCCTTTACGACGAACTCCTTTCCACCTCCATAATCGAGAAAATTCCTTAATCCACTAGGTACTAAGGATAAATTCGACCGCTGTCATGAGATCCTTTCCCGGATCACCATTGTACCCTCTTGACCAACTCATGGCAAGGCACACTACATGTGCGGTACACAGCATAGCATACTATAGAGCCTATGTCTAAAGCATAGGGGACGACCTTCGTCCTTTCTCTATCTTCCGCTGTGGTCAGGTCTTGAGTCTCACTCAATACTCACACCTTGTAACACAGCCAAGAACTCCTTCTTTGCTGATCTATTTTGAACTCTTTCAAAATCATGTCAAGGTGTGCTGTCTTTTGAAAGTATCATCCGGCGTCTTGATCTATCTCTATGGATCTTGATGCCCAATATGTAAGCAGCTTTATCCAGGTCTTCCTTTGAAAAACTCCTTTCAAACAACCCTTTATGCTTTCCAGAAATTTTACATCATTTCGGATCAACAATATGTCATTCACATATACTTATCAGAAATGTTGTAGCGCTCCCACTCACTTTATTGTAAATACAAGTTTCTAACAAACTTTGTATAAACCCAAAAACTTTGATCACCCCATCAAAGCGTATATTCTGACTCCGAGATGCTTGCTCTAATCCATGGAAGGATCGCTGGAGCTAGCATACCTTTTAGCATCCTTAGGATCGACAAAACCTTTCTGATTGTATCACATACAACCTTTCCTTATGAAAACTGGTAAGGAAACTTGTTTTGACATCCATCTGCCAGATTTCATAAATGTAGCTAATGCTAACATGATTCCGACGGACCTAAGCATCGCTACGGATGAGAAAAACTCATCGTAGTCAACTCCTTGAACTTGTGAAAATACTCTTTGCCACAAGTCGAGCTTCATAGACGGTAACATTACCGTCCATGTTCGTCTTCTTCTTAAAGATCCATTTATCTCAATGGCTTGCCGATCATCGGGCAAGTTCACCAAAGTCCATGCTTTGTTCTGATACATGGATTCTATCTCGGATTTCATGGCCTCGAGCCATTCGTCGGAATATGGGCCCACCATCGCTTCTCCATAGCTCGTAGGTTCAGTATTGTCCAACAACATGATATCTCAGACAGGATCACGTACCACTCTGAAGTAGTGCGCATCCTCGTCGTCCTACGAGGTTTGGTAGTGACTTGATCCGAAGTTTCATGATCACCATCATAAGCTTCCACTTCAATTGGTGTAGGTGCCACAGGAACAACTTCCTGTGCCCTGCTACACACTAGTTGAAGCGACGGTTCAATAACCTTATCAAGTCTCCACCATCCTCCCACTCAATTCTTTCGAGAGAAACCTTTCCTCGAGAAAGGACTCGTTTCTAGAAGCAATTACTTTTGCTTCCAGATCTGAAATAGGAGGTATACCCAATTGTTTTTGGGTATTCTATGAAGATGCATTTATCCGCTTTGGGTTCGAGCTTATCACCTGAAACTTTTTCACATAAGCATCGCAGCCCCAAACTTTTAAGAAACGACAACTTAGGTTTCTATAAACGGTGTCGTCTCAACGGAATTGCGTGGTGCCCCTTTTAAAGTGAATGCGGTTGTCTCTAATGCCTAACCCATAAACGATAGTGGTAATTTGATAAGAAACATCATGGTATACACCATATCCAATAGGGTGCAGTTATGATGTTCGGGCACACCATCACACTATGGTGTTCCAGGCGGTATTAATTGTGAAACACTTTCCACAATGTCTCAATTGTGTGCCAAACTCGTAACTCAGATACTCATCTCTATGACCATATCACAGACATTTTATCCTCTTGTCACGATGATCTTCAACTTCACTCTGAAATTACTTGAACATTTCAATAATTCAGACTTGTGTTTCATCAAGTAAATACACTCAGCATCTACTCAAATCATCTGTGAAGTAAGAACATAACGATATCCACTGCATGCCTCAGCACTCATTGGACTGCGTACATCAAAATGTATTACTTCCAATAAGTTGCTCTCTTGTTCCATCTTACTGAAAACGAGGACTTTCAGTCATCTTGCCCATGTGGTATGATTTGCATGTCTCAAGTGATTCAAAATCAAGTGAGTCCAAACGATCCATCTGCATGGAGTTTCTTCATGCATATATACCAATAGACATGGTTCACATGTCTCAATCTTTTCAAAAATGAGTGAGTCCAAAGATCCATCTACATGGAGCTTCTTCATGCGTTCTACACCAATATGACTCAAGTGGCAGTGCCACAAGTATGTGGTACTATCATTACTATCTTATATCTTTTGGTACGAACATGTGTATCACTACGATCGAGATTCATTTTAGGTGCAAGACCATTGAAGGTATTATTCAAATAAACAGAGTAACCATTATTCTCCTTAAATGAATAACCGTTTTGCGGTAAACATAATCCAATCATGTTCAATGCAAACACCAAGTCTCGATGGTAGAGGGAGCATGCGATGCTTGATCACATCAACCTTGGAAACACTCCCAACACATATCGTCATCTCACCTTTAGCTAGTCTCCATTTATTCCGCAGCTTTTATTTCGAGTTACTAACACTTAGCAACCGAACCGGTATCTAATACCCTGGTGCTGCTAGGAGTACTAGTAAAGTACACATTCATATAACGTATATCCAATATACTTCTGTCGACCTTTCCTGCCTTCTCATCTACCAAGTATCTAGGGTAGTACTGCTTCAGTGACCGTTCCTCTCATTACAGAAGCACTTAGTCTCGGGTTTGGGTTCAATCTTGGGATTCTTCACTAGAGCAGCAAACGACTTGCTGTTTCATGAAGTATCCCTTTTGCCCTTGCCCTTCTTAAACTAGTGGTTTTACTAACCATCAACAATTGATGCTCCTTCTTGATTTCTACTCTCGCAGTGTCAAACATCGCGAATAGCTCAAGGATCATCATAACTATCCTTGATATGTTATAGTTCATCACAAAGCTCTACTAGCTTGGTGGCAGTGGCTATGGAGAACTATCACTATCTCATCTGGGAGATTATCCCCACTCGATTCAAGCGATTGTGGCACTCAGACAATCTGAGCACATGCTCAACGATTGAGCTTTTCTCCCTTAGTTTGCAGGCTTAAGAAACTTGTCAGAGGTCTCATACCTCTTGACGTGGGCACTAGTCTGAAATCCCAATTTCAGTCTTCGGAACATCTCACATGTTCTGTGACGTTTCAGAAACGTCTTTGGTGCCACAATTCTTAAACCGCACCGAACTATCACGTAGTTATCAAAACGTGTATGTCAGATGTTTTGTAACATCTACAGACGACGCTGAGGTTCAGCACACCGAGCGGTGCATTAAGGACATAAGCCTTCTGTGCAGCAATGAGGACAATCCTCAGTTTACGGACCCAGTCCGCATAATTGCTACTACCAACTTTCAACTAAATTTTCTCTAGGAACATATCTTAACCAGTAGAACTAAAGCGCAAGCCATGACATAATTTGCAAATACTTTTTGACTATGTTCATGATAATGAAGTTCATCTGATTATGAACTCCCACTCAGATAGACATCCCTCTAGTCATCTAAGTGAAACATGATCCGAGTTCAACTAGGCCGTGTCCGATCATCACGTGAGACGGACTAGTCAAGATCGGTGAACATCTCCATGT
>NW_025238357.1:0-4283 GCF_018294505.1 Triticum aestivum
GGAAGCGGACACGGTGTTGGAGTTATGCTTGCGCAGGTTGTCCTACTAGATTTTCGCTCGCGCCTTGCCTCCTCTTCTCGCTCTCTTTTGCGCATAAGTTAGCCACCACATATGCTAGTCGCTTGCTGCAGCTCCACATATTTTTGCCTCATCCATTCCTATAAGCTTAAATAGTCTTGATCGCGAGGGTGCGAGATTGCTGAGTCCCTGTGGCTCACAGACACTATAATTCCAGATGCAGGTCCAGGTGATTCCGCTCTAGGTGACGATTACGAGCTCAAGTGGGAGTTCGACGAGGACTCTCAGCGTTATTATGTTTCCTTTCCCGATGATCAGTAGTGGTGCCTAGTTGGGGTTTGATTCAGGGCCTTGTCGCATGTTGGGTTCTTTTCTATTTTGGCGCCGTAGTCGGGCCATGAGTGTTTGTTTGATGGATGTTATTTGTGTACTCTGATGTGAAGTGGCGAGTGTAAGCCAACTATGTTATCTCCCCCTTTTATTATGTATTACATGGGATGTTGTAATGATTGCCTGACTTGCGACATTGCTTTCAATGCGGTTATGTCTCTAAATCGTGCCTCGACACGTGGGAGCTATAGCCGCATCGAGGGCGTTACAAGTTGGTAATCAGAGCCTTCCCCGACCTTAGGAGCCCCATTGCTTGATCGTCTTAGCAGCCGAGTTGTGTCTAGAAAAATGTTTTGAGTCCGTAGGAATTATATATCGGAGAGTTTAAGAATTCTTTTTACTTCCCAGTCTCCTCATCGCTCTGGTAAGGCATCCTGACGTAGAGTTTTGACTCTTCTCTTCTCAAATTTCACTAAAAAAAATTTAGGATCACGCGAGTATCTTGGATTTGTTCTGATGGCTTATGATGAGAATACTGTCTTGGTGCTTCCTGTCAGGGGTTTAGTGGAAGTGTCCCGGGGAGTTGAGCTCTGAGGTGTTGTCATCATAATTTTATCGTTGCAATTCTGGAATACTTGAGATATGTTCGCCGACATCGAAAATCTCTTTTATGCAGTTCATTGGTGAGATAACCTCGACGCCACCCAGTACTGGGGCGGGAGTTCGGGAGTATCGCCATAACTTGTATAACGGATGCTTTTCGAAGGTTGAGGTAGATGGTTTCCGAAGTTTTCTTGGTTATGTGTTGAAGGATGGATACAGCTGGATGTAGGATTTGCTAGTTTGGGTGAGATATTATGCTTCCCCTGTATCCCCAACACCTGATTGCATAACCGGAAAGGTTCGAGAGTTTCATAGGTGGGAATTCTAGTAGCTCTAGTTCTTCTTCCACGGATATTGGTTTGAGATTGGGATTTCTTACCGATTATTCGTTCTTGATCCGTACCTTGTTGATTTATTTCTCTATCTTAATTCTACGTGGCTTCTCAATTTATGGATATGTGACCATTTGAAGAGGAATGCATTCGTTCAATTTGTTCGGATGTGAAGACTATATGTTGCAATTTTCATTCCGTTGGATTCAGCTTCAATATTTATCTGTCATGTGCTAATGGTGGTCAACCTCTTCAGGATGGCTCCTCCAACGCGCATGACTCCGAATCCTGATCCGCCACCATCTCCACCTCCTCCAGAGGCATGGCAAGCTGTGATGGCCGCAACCAATGCAAACACTCAACTGATCATGCAAATTCTCCAAGAGCGCAATCAAGGCAGTCAAGGGAATCAAGGCAGCAGTCAGAGTCACTTTGCTACACTCAACCAGTTCCTTGCTAACGGGCCAAAGACTTTCAGCAATTGTGTTGAGGCAACCGATGCTGACGATTGGCTTGTGGATCTGTGTAAGCATTTCGAGTGCAGCAACGTCAGGCCTGAGGACTTTGTGAAGTTCGCTTCCTTCCAACTCAAAGATCAAGCTGCAGAATGGTTCCAGCAGTACAAGGATTCCAGAGGTGGACGTGTTATCACTTGGGATGATTTCCGTCAAGATTTCCGAGCTCATCACATTCCGCAGAGCGTGGTTGAAAGCAAGCGTGAGGAATTCTGCAATCTGAAGCAAGATTCTTTGTCTGTCTATGACTACAACAAATTGTTCCAGAAGCTTGCCCGCTTTGCCAAGCAGGACGTCCCCGATGAGAAGAGCATGATATATCAGTTCAGGGGTGGTCTCAGAGAAGATATTCAGCTCGCTCTTGTTCTCTTTGAGCCCTTGAGATACGATGAGTTCTACAACATGGCACTGAAGCAAGAGGCTGCTCAGTTGAGGTGTGATGCTTCCAGGAAGCGAGTCAGAGATGTTACTCCTTCTTCCTCTACTCAAGTGGCCAAGCAGCAGAAGTTCTGGCTTCCTCCTCCTCCGTTCCGTCAGCCGTATCAGCAGAAGAGCAAAGGTGGCAGTGGTTCTTTCCACCCACCCAACCCAGGCTTTCAGAACAAGACTTCGTCTCAAGCTCCAAGATCGAGTGCTCCGTATCACCGTCCGCTTTCAGAGGTCACGTGCAACAAGTGCCAACAGAAGGGTCACTATGCCAACAAGTGTTTCAACCAGAGGCGTCTTCCTCCTCCTCCTCCTGTGAGAGCGGCAAGTACAGCTGTGGTCAAGCATAACCCCAAGTCCGCCAAGGTCAATTTGATGAATGCAGCTCAGGCAGAGGACTCGTCACATGTGATCATGGGTAACCTTCCTGTTAATGATATTCCTGCTAAAGTTCTTTTTGACACGGGTGCATCGCATTGTTTCATCTCGAGGCCATTTGTTTCTAAGCATGAGTTGCCTTTGCAAGATTTGACTAGACAGTTATCTGTGGTTTCTCCGGGTAAATTTATGAATGCAAGCGCGTTTGCCCCAGATGTTTCTATCACATTGGGGGATTACAAATTTCTCTCTTCTCCGGTGGTTCTTGGCAACTCGGATATTGATCTTATTCTCGGGATGGATTGGCTTTCTAAGCACAAGGCTCAGCTTGATTGTGCTGCCAGGCAGATTCAATTGACTCATTCGTCTGAGGATGTAATTGTCTTTGCCGCTCGGGATAATACTATCCGTCTGTTTTCTCTCAATGAGAAGGGTGAATTGGATGCTATCTCTCAAATTCCAGTCGTTTGCGAATATCAAGACGTCTTTCCAGAAGAGCTCCCAGGAATGCCTCCGCACCGGCCAGTTGAATTCGTTATTGATCTTGAGCCCGGCACGGAACCTATGTGCAAACGTCCTTACAAGCTCGGACCTGAAGAGTTGAAGGAGCTAAAGAAGCAACTCGATGAGCAAGAAAGAATGGGTCTCATCCGGCCTAGTACTTCTCCGTGGGGTTGTGGTGTTCTTTTTGTGAAGAAGAAGGATGGAACGGACTGACTTTGTGTTGATTACCGTCCAGTGAACAAGAAGACCATCAAGAACAAATACCCACTTCCCAACATCAATGAGCTGTTCGAACAACTCAAAGGTGCCCAAGTATTCTCCAAGCTTGATCTCCGTATGGGTTATCACCAGATTCGCATTCGTGAAGAAGATATTCCCAAGACAGCATTCAGAACAAGCTTTGGTTCATATGAATACACTGTCATGTCTTTTGGCCTCGCCAACGCTCCTCCGACGTTCTCTCGCATGATGAACTTCATCTTCAACGCCTACACCAATGACTTCGTTTTGGTCTATCTCGATGACATTCTGGTTTTCTCGAAGAACAAGGAAGATCATGCCAAGCACTTGCGTTTGGTTCTCGATAAGCTCAGGGAACATCAGTTCTACGCCTAGTTCTCCAAGTGTGAATTTTGGCTCGATGAGGTTCTTTATCTTGGTCATATCATCTCTGCCAAGGGCATTTCGGTGAATCCTGAGAAGGTATCCGCAATTGTGAATTGGGAACCTCCTCAGAACGTCAAGCAACTCCGCAGTTTTCTCGGTCTCGCAAGCTATTGCCGAAGATTCGTTGAAAACTTTTCCAAGATCGCGAAGCCTCTCTCAAATCTTCTTCAGAAGCATGTCAAGTATGTTTGGTCTCCGGAGTGTGATATTGCTTTCAACACTTTGAAAGAGAAATTGATCACTGCTCCAGTTTTGACTCCGCCTGATGAATCCAAGCCGTACGAGGTCTTTTGTGATGCCTCTCTCCAAGGTCTTGGCGCAGTTTTGATGCAAGAGAAGAAAGTGGTTGCTTATACCTCTTGCCAGTTGAAGCCTAATGAGAAGAACTACCCCATTTATGATCTCGAGTTGGCGGCAGTTGTGCATGCTCTGTTGACTTGGAGACATCTTCTATTGGGAAGAAAAGTGGATATTCTCACTGATCACAAGAGTCTCAAGTACATCTTCACTC
>NW_025238358.1:0-4283 GCF_018294505.1 Triticum aestivum
ACATGAGAAGACATTGAGTGAAGACTATGGAGCGCGAAGACTGTGTGGTTTCGTTGTTTCCTTTTCTTGTTTGTTGAGTCATAGGAACCACCGTACTGTTAAGTGGGGTCCAAGTGAACTAAGTCAGAGTGACTGAAGTGATGCTCAACTCAAATCCTATGTCTTCGAGCGAAGACAATGAGAGCAAACCTTATCCAGAGCTGGATGAGTCAGCTTTGCTTGTAGCCCAAGTAAAGTTGCCGCGTGTGTTTGAAATCTGACCGTTGGAACACGTGTCAGTTCCTTAGTGACCCAGGGTCATTTTGGACAAATCAGGTCGGGTTGCCTAGTGGCTATAAATAGCCCACCCCCTACACCATAAATTGGTGGCTGCTCAGAGTTTGTGCACGGTTTTGTCGTTTGAGAGCAACCCACCTCGAAGCATTTGAGAGAGAGAAAAATCCTTGCGAGGACAAAGCCCAAACACCCAGAGCCAAAGAGTGTTAGGTATCACTGAAGTCTTTCTGTCTGTGTGACCTGAAGACTTATTACACTTGAGGACTGTGAATCCTCCAGCCGGTTAGGCGTCGCGTTCTGAGCATCCAAGAGTCATTGTGGATTGCCGGTGAACGAAGTCTGTGAAGGTTTGGAAGTCTCCCTTGAAGACTTACCAGAGTGATTGGGCGAGGACTGGGTGTCCTTAGCTCAAGGGGAATAAGGTGAAGACACGGTCTTCTGAGTTAAATCTCAGCCTCCCTAACCAGACGTATAGTTGTCACAGCAACTGGAACTGGTCTAACAAATCCTGTGTCTTCAACAAGCAACTGGTTCTATCCCTTCCCATCCTTACTTTAGTTTGTCTTCATGAAGTCATTGCCTACCTGTGTATCTATTTGACTTCATTGCTTGACTACTATTGTTGTTTGGCTTCATACTATCTTCCATCCTGATCCTTACTACCTAGCTGCTATTAGTCCCGTGCTTTCATATCTTTGTATACTTGACTATGGCTTGCTTTGGGTAGTTTATCTTCCACTGCATTACAATTAGGTCATTTCTGTTGTTTGTCTTTGAAACTTCCAAGTTTTGAAGACTTTCATAAAAATCGCCTATTCACCCCCCCCCCTCTAGTCGATAGTAGCACTTTCAAGTCTTGAAGATTTTCCTTTTTGTTTTTAGATTATATAAAAGCACAGAAATAAATGACTCTCTAAAACTTCCGGGTTGTCTCCCTAGCAGCGCTTTCTTTAAAGCCATTAAGCTAGGCATAAAGTGCTCAAGTAATGGATCCACCCGGATCCCAAGCTATATCAAAGCCAATTTTAATTAACAATGATTTGTGATTTAGTAGTGAGCACAAAGTAACATATATCATGCAACAACGAAGTCTAACTCTCTTCCTATGCATCGACATGTCATAAAAGAACAATTCATGCACACCAAGTAAAGGCCAATGCATAGTATAAGCAGCTTCTTGCAATTTTATCATATTGAAAACATAGAGAGGTGGAGATATAGTTCCTCTCTCATAATAATTGCAAGTAGGAGCAGCAAGAACATGAATCTTATATCTATCAAAATCATCATGTGTAGTAGTAAAACGCAACCCATTAATATAATCCTTAATAAGGGCAAACTTCTCTGATATAGTGTAGTTTGGAGAATTCAAAAAGATAGACTATCATGTGTGGGTGCAATAGCAACAATTTAATGTTTAACATAAGGAAGTATAGCAAGTTCATCTCCATAAGCATCATTCATATTGGCATCTTGGCCACAAGCATAGCAAGCATCATCAAAAAGGGATATTTCAAGAGAGTCAACGGGATCATAACAATCATCATAGCAATCATCCTTCGGTAAGCATGAAGGGGAATTAAACAATGTATGAGTTGAAGAGTTACTCTCGTTAGAATGTGGGAACGGGTAGCTAATCTGCTCTTCCTCCATTTGTTCTTCGCTCTCCTTATCATCTTTTTCATCGAATGAGCTCACAGTTTCATCAATTTCTTCTTCCATAGACTCCTGCAAAATATTAATCTCTTCTTGGACAGTGGAGGAGTCCTCAATATATGGTATAACATAGGCATTAGAAGCATAATTATCATAACAATATTTAAAAATGGCAAAATTTTCAGATTCGTAGAGAGTAGCATCATACTTTTCAATCAAAGAAGCAACTTCATAAGGACCCTTAAAAGCAACAAATTCTTCAATTTGTTGAACATCATAGTAATTATAAACACCCTTAGCATACGAAGATACGATTCCATTATCACTAAACTCACATAAGGAAGGTGTTTCTTAGGGTTTCAGAATAACAAGTAAAATCATATATTTCACATAAATTTCAAGCACAGCATTGCAAACGATGAATTTGATCCAGTAAAAGTTTCCCTTTATCATATATACGGTGTCGCACATAACAAGCATTCTCATCTAAAGATTTTCCCTCAACTAAGCTAGTGGGGGTTTCAGCACGGGCACAAAGGGATCGAAGATGATCCAAGTAAAAAGCTTCAGGAGTCTGATAGATTTTGAGTGGTTCTTCAACCATTGGTGTAGTAGGTATAACTAATTTTTTGGTATTTTGCATTCCTACCCATAACTAAAGATAGAAAACAACTAAGGACAACAAATAAAAATTATTAGTGATAAAGTAAACAAGCACACACGAGAATATTCAGCCCACGCTATGACTCCCCGGCAACGGCGCCAGAAAAAGGTCTTGATAACCCACGAGTATAGGGGATCAATTTTAGCCTCTTTCGATAAGTAAGAGTGTCGAACCCAAGGAGGACCTAAAGGTAGAACAAATATTCCCTCAAGTTCTATCGACCACCGATACAACTCTACGCACGCTTGACGTTCGCTTTACCTAAAACAAGTATGAAACTAGAAGGACTTTGTAGGTGTTGTTGGACAGAATTGCAAGATAATAAAGAGCACGTAAATATAAACGAGGGCTGTTTAGATAAAGAAGCAATAAAGTAAATAGAGCGAGTGTGGAAAACTAGTGGTAGGAGTTGTGAAATTGTCCCTAAACAATTGACTACTTTACTAGACTGATAGCAAGTTTTATGTGGGAGAGGCATAAGCTAACATACTTTCTCTTCTTGGATCATATGCACTTATGATTGCAACTCTAGCAAGCATCCACAAATACTAAAGATCATTAAGGTAAAACCCAACCATAGCATTAAAGTATCAAGTCCCCTTTATCCCATACGCCACAACCCCCTTACTCGGGGTTTATGCTTCTGTCACTCAAGCAACCCACTATAAGCGAATCATGAACGTATTGCAACATCCTACAGAGGGAATCCCTCACGCTTGCACGAGACGGAGGGCACAATAGGACAGCAACATAACCACAAGCAAATTAAACCAATCATAGCAATTCATCAACCACCGGTAGGACAACGAAAATCTACTCAGACATCATAGGATGGCAACACATCACTGAATAATAATATGAAGCATAAAGCACCATGTTCAAGTAGAGGGTACAGTGGGTTGAGGGAGAGTGGACTACTGAATATAGATGGGGGAAGGTTATGGAGATGTTGGTGAAGATGATGGAGGTTTTGGTGTAGATCGCGGTGATGATGATGGCCCCTGACGGCATTCCGGCGCCACCGGAAGCAAGGGGGAGAGAGCTCCCCTTCTTCTTCTTCATCCTTGACCCTCTCCCTAGATGGGAGAAGGGTTTCCCCTCTGGTCCATGGTCTCCATGGCGTGGGAGGGGCGAGAGCCCCTCCGAGATTGGATCTGTCTCTCTGTCTCTCTCTGTTTCTGCATTCCCCGATTCTGCCCTTTCACCTTTTTTTATATCAGGAGATCCGTAACTCCGATTGGTTTGAAACCTTTGCCCAGATTTTTCTACAAAAATTAGCTTTCTTGCAGCAAAAGAAGAGCATCAACTGCCTTACGGGGTGCCCACAAGGCTCCAGGGCGCGCCTGCCCCCCTGGGGCGCACTCCCCTGCCTCGTGGCCCCCTTGGGCATCGTCTCATGTTGATTTTTCTTCCCAAAAATCATAAATATTCCAAAAATAATCTCCGTCCGTTTTTATCCCGTTAGGACTCCATTTGATATTGGCTTTCTGCGAAACATAAAACATTACAAACAAGAACTGGCACTAGGCACTGGATCAATATGTTAGTCCCAAAAATAATATAAAAAGTTGCCAAAAGTATATGAAAGTTGAATAATATTAGCATGAAAAAATCTGTCGGTGTACAAAAGTAGGGGCTCTCCTTTTGACCCCTTTACTTGTGCACGGGCAGTGAGAGCCACGCGCTG
>NW_025238359.1:0-4282 GCF_018294505.1 Triticum aestivum
GTTTGGAAGAGTGTCAACTTTAGGAATTAGTGATCCCACTATCTTGGAGGGTGTTGAATCTTCGTATGATATTTATGAAAGTGGATTTGGAAGAGTGTCAACTTTAGTTAGTATTCCACTATTTCGGAAGAGGTTCCAATTGAGTATGAGAACAAAGTTACTATCCATTATTCTACTGAAAATTATTATGAGGGAGTAATATGTGCTTGTAGGAGTTGCAATAATATCAAGTTTCCTCTCTATGTGCTTAAACTTTTGAAGTTATACTTGTTTTGCATTCCTATGCTAGTTGAATTTTGTTCCTATAAATTGTGTTCTCACAAAATCCCTAGGCATAGGAAGTGAGTTAGATTTAAATGTGCTAGTCATATTCTTCATGATGCTCTCTTTGTGTTTCAACTCTTTTCTTTTATGCGAGCATCATTGAAATCATCATGCCTAGCTAAAAGACATTAAAAAAAGCGCTTGTTGGGAGACAACCCAATATTTACTCTTACTGTTTTTGTGTGTCTACATGATTAAGCTATTGTATTAATCATGTTTTATAGCTTTTGTTTCAATAAAGTGCCAAGTAAGACCTTTGGGAAGACTTGGGTGAAAGTTAATGTAATCTTGCTGTAAAAAACAGAAACTTTGCGCTCACGAGATTAGCTGTCATGTTTTACAGAGGAGAGATTTTGAGTTGATTCTTTTCACATAAGATTAATAGACAAATTACTCACGTCCACCAATTTATTTCAAAAATTTTGGAGTAGAAGAAGTATGGCTATTGTTCAGATCATTACAGACTGTTCTGTTTCTGACAGATTCTGTTTTCATCGCATAGTTTGCTTGTTTTCTAGTTTCTATGGCTTATATTTCGCAATATAAATTGTAGAAATGATATGGTACAGTAGACATTGTGTGAAAAAAATTATGAACCCTGTATTTTACAGCACCAAAGTGAATGGTTCACTCTTTATCATACTAACCTATCTCACGAAGTTCCATTAAGTTTTGTGTGGTTGAAGTTTTCAAGTTTTGGGTGAGATATCGATAGGAGGAGAATAAGGAGCGGGAAGACCCTAATCTTGGGTATGCCCAAGGCACCCCAAGGTAATATTCACGGAGGACTCAAGCGCCTAAGCTTGGGGATGCCCCGGAAGGCATCCCCTCTTTCGTCTTCAAAACTATCGGTATACCTTACTCGGAGCTATATTTTTATTCGTCACATGATATGTGTTTTGCTTGGAGCGTATTTTCAATTTTACTTGTTGTTTGAATAAAGTCATTGGATCTGAAATATTGAATAAAAAGGAACCCTCCCATGGTTAGTTAATTATTTTACTACTCAGTGTCCCTCACTCATATCTTTTGGAGTAGTTTGTCATTTACTCATGTGCTTCATGTATATCCTATGAGTAAATGGGAGAATGAATTGAATGTCATAAATCTGAATTTCTATATGTTTCATATGCTTATAACATGGATAGTAATGACTTCACATATAAAGAGTATGAGGCATAAAAGTTGTTGAGAGTTGACAAACATAGTTTTGGTCATCGTTGCAATTAATAGGAAGTAATAAGGAAAGACAGGTTCACATACAAATATATTATCTTGGACATCTTTTATGATTGTGAAGCACTCATTAAGTATGACATGCTAAAAGAGTTGATTTTGGACAAGGACGACAATGTAATGGTTTATGTTTTCTCACATCTCAGTTAAAGTAAATTGTCATTGACCTTCCAAACATGTTAAGCTTGCCTTTCCCCCTCATGCTAGCCAAATTCCTTACACCAAGTAGAGATACTACTTGTGCTTCCAAATATCCTTAAACCCAGTTTTGCCATGAGAGTCCACCATACCTACCTATGGATTGAGTAAGATCCTTCAAGTAAGTTGTCATGTTGCAGGCAATAAAAATTGCTATCTAAATATGTATGACTTATTAGTGCAGAGAAAATAAGCTTTGTACGATCTTGTTGTGGAAGCAATAAAAGCGACAGACTGCATAATAAAGGTCCACATACAAGGGGCAATATAAAGTGACATTCTTTTGCATTAAGATTTTATGCATCCAACCCTAAACGCACATGACAACCACTGCTTCGCTCTGCGAAGGGCCTATCTTTTACTTTATGTTTTTACTTTATGCTTGAGTCAAGGTGATCCTCACCGTTCCCTTTTTCATTTTATCCTTTGGCAAGCTCCTCATGTTTGAAAGATCATGATGTATATCCAATTGGATGTAAGTTAGCATGGGCTATTATTGTTGACATCACCTAAAGGTGAATACATTGGGAGGCAACACAATAAGCCCCTTTCTTTCTCAGTGTCCGGCTGAAACTCCATAACCACAAGTATTGCGTGAGTGTTAGCAATTGTAGAAGACTATATGATAGTTGAGTATGTCGACTTGCTGAAAAGCTCTATTCTTGACTCTTTCTGATGGTATGATAAATTGCAATTGCTTCAATGACTGAGATTATAGTTTGTTAGTTCTCAATGAAGTTTGTGAACCATACTTGACATTGTGAATAGATTGTTACTTGATCATGAAAAGTTTTATGAGATAAGCTACTATTATGACACATATTGATGCTAGAAAAGGTGATTGAAATTATCATTGATCAAACTTGTGCACATGCTAGCATTCACACTTCATAAATTATTGCCTTTATCATTTACCTACTCGAGGACGAGCAGGAATTAAGCTTGGGGATGCTGATACGTCTCCAATGTATCTATAATTTATGAAGTATTCATGCTATTATATTATCCATCTATGATGTTTTATATGCATTTATATGCCATTTTATATGATTTTTGGGACTAACCTATTAATCTAGAGCCAAGTGCCAGTTTATGTTTTCTCCTTGTTTTTGAGTTTTATAGAAAAGGAATACCAAACGGAGTCCAATTGATGTGCCAATTTTTGATGATTTTTCATGGACCAAAAGAAGACCACGGAGCATCGGAGTTGGGCCAGAAGAGTCTTGGGCTCCCCACGAGAGTGGGGGGGCGCGCCCACCCCCCTAGGGCGCGCCCCCCTATCTCGTGGACAGCCCGGAGACCCCCCTGACATGAAACCTACGCCAAAAATTCCTATAAATATAGAAACCTTTGGGAAATAACCTAGATCGGAACTTCCTCTGCCGCAAGCCTCTATAGCCACGAGAAATCAATCTAGGCCCTCTCTGGCACCCTGTCGGAGGGGGCCATCATCACCGGAGGCCATGGAGGAGGATCTCGGAGGGGCCATCATCGCCATGAAGGCCAAGGACCAGAGGGGGAAAGCCATGGAGAAGGAAGCAGAAGGGAAGAACCTCTCCTCCTCTCTCTTGGTGGCACCGGAGTGCCATCGGGAGGGGAATCATCGTCACGGTGATCGTCTTCATCAACATCACCATCATCATCACCATCCTCATCTCTTTTACGCGGTCCACTCTCCCACACCCCGCTGTAATCCCTACTTGAACATGGTGCTTTATGCCGCATATTATGATTCAGTGATGTGTTGCCATCCTATGATGTTTTGAGTAGATATCTTTTGTCCTTGGGTTGATTGATGGTCTAGATTGGTATGAGTTGTATGTTTTATCTTGGTGCTGTCCTATGGTGCCCTCCGTGTCGCGCAAGTTTGAGAGATTCCCGCTGTATGGTGTTGCAATACGTTCATGATTCGCTTATAGTGGGAAACACAAACCCGAGTAAGGGGGTTGTTGCGTATGGGAATAAAGAGGACTTGATGCTTTAATGCTATGGTTGGGGTTTATCTTAATGATGTTTAGTAGTTGCGGACGCTTGCTCGAGTTCCAATCATAAGTGCATATGATCCAAGTAGAGAAAGTATGTTAGCTTATGCCTCTCCCTCATATGAAATTGCAATGACGACTACCGGTCTTGTTTATAATTTCCTAGGACAATTCCGCACACCGATCCACCATTATTCCACACTCGCTATTTATAATATTTAGTAATATATTCTAACTTGGTGATAACAGCACCAACTTTCATATTTTAGCTCTCCGATATCATGCAAAGTTATCTTCTTTATACCCACAATGCAGTTTTACTTCTTGTTTCTAGTTGGAAGCAGACGTTCGGTGCACGTAGAGTCGTATCAGTGGCAGATAGGGCTTGAGAGAATATTGATCTTACCTTTAGCTCCTTGAGGTTTTGACACTCCATACTTATCACTTCCACCTTTGGGAATTGCTACCATGATTCCCTGCACTTGGGGATTATCAGGGGACTCTCGGCTGAACTATGTCCGGCTCGAATGGGAAGCGGACGA
>NW_025238360.1:0-4282 GCF_018294505.1 Triticum aestivum
GTTTGGAAGAGTGTCAACTTTAGGAATTAGTGATCCCACTATCTTGGAGGGTGTTGAATCTTCGTATGATATTTATGAAAGTGGATTTGGAAGAGTGTCAACTTTAGTTAGTATTCCACTATTTCGGAAGAGGTTCCAATTGAGTATGAGAACAAAGTTACTATCCATTATTCTACTGAAAATTATTATGAGGGAGTAATATGTGCTTGTAGGAGTTGCAATAATATCAAGTTTCCTCTCTATGTGCTTAAACTTTTGAAGTTATACTTGTTTTGCATTCCTATGCTAGTTGAATTTTGTTCCTATAAATTGTGTTCTCACAAAATCCCTAGGCATAGGAAGTGAGTTAGATTTAAATGTGCTAGTCATATTCTTCATGATGCTCTCTTTGTGTTTCAACTCTTTTCTTTTATGCGAGCATCATTGAAATCATCATGCCTAGCTAAAAGACATTAAAAAAAGCGCTTGTTGGGAGACAACCCAATATTTACTCTTACTGTTTTTGTGTGTCTACATGATTAAGCTATTGTATTAATCATGTTTTATAGCTTTTGTTTCAATAAAGTGCCAAGTAAGACCTTTGGGAAGACTTGGGTGAAAGTTAATGTAATCTTGCTGTAAAAAACAGAAACTTTGCGCTCACGAGATTAGCTGTCATGTTTTACAGAGGAGAGATTTTGAGTTGATTCTTTTCACATAAGATTAATAGACAAATTACTCACGTCCACCAATTTATTTCAAAAATTTTGGAGTAGAAGAAGTATGGCTATTGTTCAGATCATTACAGACTGTTCTGTTTCTGACAGATTCTGTTTTCATCGCATAGTTTGCTTGTTTTCTAGTTTCTATGGCTTATATTTCGCAATATAAATTGTAGAAATGATATGGTACAGTAGACATTGTGTGAAAAAAATTATGAACCCTGTATTTTACAGCACCAAAGTGAATGGTTCACTCTTTATCATACTAACCTATCTCACGAAGTTCCATTAAGTTTTGTGTGGTTGAAGTTTTCAAGTTTTGGGTGAGATATCGATAGGAGGAGAATAAGGAGCGGGAAGACCCTAATCTTGGGTATGCCCAAGGCACCCCAAGGTAATATTCACGGAGGACTCAAGCGCCTAAGCTTGGGGATGCCCCGGAAGGCATCCCCTCTTTCGTCTTCAAAACTATCGGTATACCTTACTCGGAGCTATATTTTTATTCGTCACATGATATGTGTTTTGCTTGGAGCGTATTTTCAATTTTACTTGTTGTTTGAATAAAGTCATTGGATCTGAAATATTGAATAAAAAGGAACCCTCCCATGGTTAGTTAATTATTTTACTACTCAGTGTCCCTCACTCATATCTTTTGGAGTAGTTTGTCATTTACTCATGTGCTTCATGTATATCCTATGAGTAAATGGGAGAATGAATTGAATGTCATAAATCTGAATTTCTATATGTTTCATATGCTTATAACATGGATAGTAATGACTTCACATATAAAGAGTATGAGGCATAAAAGTTGTTGAGAGTTGACAAACATAGTTTTGGTCATCGTTGCAATTAATAGGAAGTAATAAGGAAAGACAGGTTCACATACAAATATATTATCTTGGACATCTTTTATGATTGTGAAGCACTCATTAAGTATGACATGCTAAAAGAGTTGATTTTGGACAAGGACGACAATGTAATGGTTTATGTTTTCTCACATCTCAGTTAAAGTAAATTGTCATTGACCTTCCAAACATGTTAAGCTTGCCTTTCCCCCTCATGCTAGCCAAATTCCTTACACCAAGTAGAGATACTACTTGTGCTTCCAAATATCCTTAAACCCAGTTTTGCCATGAGAGTCCACCATACCTACCTATGGATTGAGTAAGATCCTTCAAGTAAGTTGTCATGTTGCAGGCAATAAAAATTGCTATCTAAATATGTATGACTTATTAGTGCAGAGAAAATAAGCTTTGTACGATCTTGTTGTGGAAGCAATAAAAGCGACAGACTGCATAATAAAGGTCCACATACAAGGGGCAATATAAAGTGACATTCTTTTGCATTAAGATTTTATGCATCCAACCCTAAACGCACATGACAACCACTGCTTCGCTCTGCGAAGGGCCTATCTTTTACTTTATGTTTTTACTTTATGCTTGAGTCAAGGTGATCCTCACCGTTCCCTTTTTCATTTTATCCTTTGGCAAGCTCCTCATGTTTGAAAGATCATGATGTATATCCAATTGGATGTAAGTTAGCATGGGCTATTATTGTTGACATCACCTAAAGGTGAATACATTGGGAGGCAACACAATAAGCCCCTTTCTTTCTCAGTGTCCGGCTGAAACTCCATAACCACAAGTATTGCGTGAGTGTTAGCAATTGTAGAAGACTATATGATAGTTGAGTATGTCGACTTGCTGAAAAGCTCTATTCTTGACTCTTTCTGATGGTATGATAAATTGCAATTGCTTCAATGACTGAGATTATAGTTTGTTAGTTCTCAATGAAGTTTGTGAACCATACTTGACATTGTGAATAGATTGTTACTTGATCATGAAAAGTTTTATGAGATAAGCTACTATTATGACACATATTGATGCTAGAAAAGGTGATTGAAATTATCATTGATCAAACTTGTGCACATGCTAGCATTCACACTTCATAAATTATTGCCTTTATCATTTACCTACTCGAGGACGAGCAGGAATTAAGCTTGGGGATGCTGATACGTCTCCAATGTATCTATAATTTATGAAGTATTCATGCTATTATATTATCCATCTATGATGTTTTATATGCATTTATATGCCATTTTATATGATTTTTGGGACTAACCTATTAATCTAGAGCCAAGTGCCAGTTTATGTTTTCTCCTTGTTTTTGAGTTTTATAGAAAAGGAATACCAAACGGAGTCCAATTGATGTGCCAATTTTTGATGATTTTTCATGGACCAAAAGAAGACCACGGAGCATCGGAGTTGGGCCAGAAGAGTCTTGGGCTCCCCACGAGAGTGGGGGGGCGCGCCCACCCCCCTAGGGCGCGCCCCCCTATCTCGTGGACAGCCCGGAGACCCCCCTGACATGAAACCTACGCCAAAAATTCCTATAAATATAGAAACCTTTGGGAAATAACCTAGATCGGAACTTCCTCTGCCGCAAGCCTCTATAGCCACGAGAAATCAATCTAGGCCCTCTCTGGCACCCTGTCGGAGGGGGCCATCATCACCGGAGGCCATGGAGGAGGATCTCGGAGGGGCCATCATCGCCATGAAGGCCAAGGACCAGAGGGGGAAAGCCATGGAGAAGGAAGCAGAAGGGAAGAACCTCTCCTCCTCTCTCTTGGTGGCACCGGAGTGCCATCGGGAGGGGAATCATCGTCACGGTGATCGTCTTCATCAACATCACCATCATCATCACCATCCTCATCTCTTTTACGCGGTCCACTCTCCCACACCCCGCTGTAATCCCTACTTGAACATGGTGCTTTATGCCGCATATTATGATTCAGTGATGTGTTGCCATCCTATGATGTTTTGAGTAGATATCTTTTGTCCTTGGGTTGATTGATGGTCTAGATTGGTATGAGTTCTATGT
Organism: Triticum aestivum; assembly: GCF_018294505.1. Lineage (NCBI taxonomy): Eukaryota > Viridiplantae > Streptophyta > Magnoliopsida > Poales > Poaceae > Triticum > Triticum aestivum. The sequence continues at coordinate 3,582 of NW_025238360.1, forward strand.
TTTATCTTGGTGCTGTCCTATGGTGCCCTCCGTGTCGCGCAAGTTTGAGAGATTCCCGCTGTATGGTGTTGCAATACGTTCATGATTCGCTTATAGTGGGAAACACAAACCCGAGTAAGGGGGTTGTTGCGTATGGGAATAAAGAGGACTTGATGCTTTAATGCTATGGTTGGGGTTTACCTTAATGATGTTTAGTAGTTGCGGACGCTTGCTCGAGTTCCAATCATAAGTGCATATGATCCAAGTAGAGAAAGTATGTTAGCTTATGCCTCTCCCTCATATGAAATTGCAATGACGACTACCGGTCTTGTTTATAATTTCCTAGGACAATTCCGCACACCGATCCACCATTATTCCACACTCGCTATTTATAATATTTAGTAATATATTCTAACTTGGTGATAACAGCACCAACTTTCATATTTTAGCTCTCCGATATCATGCAAAGTTATCTTCTTTATACCCACAATGCAGTTTTACTTCTTGTTTCTAGTTGGAAGCAGACGTTCGGTGCACGTAGAGTCGTATCAGTGGCAGATAGGGCTTGAGAGAATATTGATCTTACCTTTAGCTCCTTGAGGTTTTGACACTCCATACTTATCACTTCCACCTTTGGGAATTGCTACCATGATTCCCTGCACTTGGGGATTATCAGGGGACTCTCGGCTGAACTATGTCCGGCTCGAATGGGAAGCGGACGA
>NW_025238361.1:0-4282 GCF_018294505.1 Triticum aestivum
TGCTGGCTAAACCCTTGACTGTCCTACTTAAAAAACAAGCTTTCCAATGGTCTGGCACAGCTCAGGAAGCTTTTCAACACTTGAAGCAAGCTATGGCCACTACTCCTGTGCTAGCTCTACCTAACTTTGAGAAAACTTTCACTGTGGAAACAGATGCCTGTAACACTGGAGTAGGAGATGTACTCTCTCAAGAAGGGCATCCAATTGCTTATTATAGCAAGGCACTTGGAGTTACTAGCCAAAAGTTGTGCATCTATGAGAAGGAGTTCCTAGCAATCATGATGGCAGTAGACAGATGGAGATCTTACTTGGCCAGAGCCCCTTTTGTTATTAAAACTGATCATCAAAGCTTGTGTCACTTAGGAGACCAACTTCTAACTTCAGATTTGCAGAGGAAAGCAATGACAAAACTAGTTGGGCTACAATTCTCTATACAGTACAAGAAAGGAGTGGAGAATACTGTAGCAGATGCACTGTCCAGGGTGGCTCACTTGTTTCCTATCCAGGCTATATCCACCAGCAAAGATGTTTGGATACAAGAGGTTTTAAACTCATACTCGGTGGACTCTACTGCTCAAGGGATGTTGCAAAAATTGGCAGTAGACAGCAAGGCCTGTCCTGGGTTTCAGTTGCAGGATGGTCTGATTAAACATGGGGATAAAATTTGGATTGGTGCTAACACTGGCTTACAGACAAAACTCATTCAAGCTTTTCATTCAACACCTGTAGGGGGCCACTCTGGCATATTGCCTACTTACCACAGGGTTAAGCAGTTGTTTAGTTGGACTGGTATGAAAACAGATGTGGAAAATTTTGTAAAGCAGTGCAACACATGTCAACAGGCAAAACATGAACTGTGCAAAACACCTGGCCTGTTGCAACCTTTACCCGTGCCAGATCGACCCTGGCAGTCAATTAGCATGGATTTTGTTGAGGGACTGCCTAAGTCTGAAGGATTCAGTGCTATTTTGGTGGTAGTGGACCGCTTGACTAAAGTAAGTCATTTTTTGGCTCTGAAACATCCGTTTACAGCGGCATCGGTTGCAAAGGTATTTCTGAATAACATAGTGAAATTGCACGGATTACCATTGACAATTGTGTCAGACAGGGACAAAATCTTCACGAGTGCTTTCTGGCGAGAATTGTTCAGAGTGTGGGGCACAGAACTGCAGATGAGCACGGTGTATCACCCACAAACTGACGGCCAGACTGAACGTGTGAATCAATGCCTGGAGATGTACTTGCGTCGTGCAGTACACGATTCTCCAACAAAGTGGGCAGCGTGGTTACCTCAGGCAGAGTTTTGGTATAACTCTACGTACCACTCCTCACTGGGCTGCACCCCATACAAAGCACTGTATGGGCAAGATCCAAATGTGGGACAGTTAGCAGGTCAGTCCACTTCTCTGAACTCTGACGTTCAGACCTGGTTGGCCTCCCAGTCAGAGCATACAGCTCTGCTCAAGGATCATCTCGCTCGAGCGCAATGCAAGTACAAGCATTTCGCGGACAAGAAACGATCTGATCGCCAGTTTGCTGAAGGAGAAATGGTTTACCTGCGCCTCCAGCCATATGCTCAGTCCTCTGTGGTCAACCGTCCTTGTCCCAAGCTTGCTCTTAAATATTTTGGCCCTTTCAAGGTCTTGGAAAAAGTGGGAAATGCAGCCTACAAACTAGAGTTACCTCGGGGCAGTATGGTCCACCCTGTGTTTCATGTGTCTCAACTCAAGGGCCATGTGCCGGATCATACCCCGGTGTTTACTACCCTTCCGGTTCCGCTCGATCTGTCAGTACCTGGTGTGAAACCTGAGGAGATTCTGGATCGTCGACTGGTCAAAAAGGGCAATGCATCTTATCTACATATACTTGTAAAGTGGTCGTCCATTCCTGCGGCGTCAGCAACCTGGGAAGATTCCCAAGTACTCAAGCAACGCTACCCAGATGCACCAGCCTGGGGACATGCTGGTTCTTCAGGGGGACGTATTGTAAGTACCTTACAGATGTCAAAGACGCGAGCAAGACGAGGGAAGCGGGAAGCAGACGAGGAGAAGGCGTAATGTTGAAGCGGGAGGTTTAAACGTGTAATGGGCCTAAGGGTCTCGGCGATAATGGGCCAGAGGGTCGTAGCAAGTAGGCCCATGTATCCTACGGGTTATAAGCAGGCGGGCGAGGGAGAGAACGGTACGAAGAGATTTCTGTAATTCAAACTATGCCACTCATTCTATCTTATCCTCCTGCCTTCGTCTCCTACACCGGATCCCCTTCTTCTTCCTCTCTCTCTCGAATTCGAGCTGTAGTTCGTCGGCGGCGGAACTCCTCCACCGCGCGGTCGTGACAATCTGCCGTGAGAGCGATGTGGCCGGACTGGTTCCGGCGGATGTGGCCGGACGGTGACTATACGTCCATCGAGAGGAGGAACTGGCGTTTCTGGCGACGTGCGTTCAGGGCTCGATGGAGCCCTCACACTTGTTTTTCTGTTTTGGTTTGGCTCGGACTTTTTTTCTTTGGTTTGGGCATGGACGTCTTTTTTGGTCAATGCGTGGAGTGGACGTGGTTCGTGGATTGAGTCGCAACTGTTTTTCTCTGGCTGGTGCGTGATCGTGGGCTGAGTTGGCGACGGATCTCGTTTATGGGCCGAGTTAATGAGTGACGGGATGCGGTCGAGGGGTGGTGGGATTTGTCGAACCATCACGACGACTGTAGGTTGCGCTTTAATAGTAGAGATTAGTAGCCAATAACATTCTGCTCTAAGCTACATATGTTGCTTCTACGGTCCAAACTTTACACTCCAGCATAATTGCCGAGTTAAATTCATCATCTATGGCTGCTACACTTGCACACAGGCATGATGTGAGTTTCACGAGACTCGAAATAAGTAGTAGCCAATAATAAGTTCTGCTCTAACATGCAGGTTATGCTCTAAACTTAAGCTGCTTCTATGGTCCAAAGGCACCCATAATTTGAAGTTTTTTCCAAGAATACACAACGAAAACATTATGCTGAAAATGAATTTGCAATGAGCATGCATGGTTAATTCGGTTTACTCATCCATGAAGGCCAGCAGTGGGAAGGTGCCTACACAAATAAAAAAACACAAGGTTCAGTTAGATAAACCCTTGGGAGATCGGTCAATGGTTAAATTGCTAGCTAAAGGCTGGCCAAAATAGTGTGTTGTTTGCAATGCAAACAAAATGAGATAAGAGAAATAACAATTGGCTTCTTCATGAAGTTGTTTACCACAACCTGACAATTTTCTCTACGACCTTCGAATTTGAGTTAAAACGTGCTAAATGTAAACTATTTTAAAATGGAAGATATTTACCTCAGGCCCAGCTCAAGGATCAAGAATCATAAGACTGACATGGCTTCTTCACCCATGATAGGGTAAGCACCTACACAAATAAAAACATCACACTTTGACCTGCAGAAATCTCTACTCCTATAAAAACCACAGTTGGTGATGATGGTGTGCCTGCCATCTTGCATTTAGGATCGTTCGATCCATATCTAACGCACATGAAGCAATCAGTGGCATTTTTACAAAAAGACACCCACCACTCTGTACAGATTTGCAGACAACGCCCTTGTCACCCTTTTAGCCTATCTCTTGCCCCACCTTATCCAACGACCTAAGAATGGGGAAAAGCAGCGGTGAGAACCAGCAGCCTGCCAACAGGCACCGTCGGAACCGATATGGAGCAGTGGCCGCCGCGGGTGCCGTCTGCTCCTGGAGCCTCCCATACCTTCCTCAGCTCCACCGCCAACCATGACCATCCACCACCTTCCCCGTCTCCTCCATTGTCGACCTCGGCAGGCACGCCGCCGACGCCATCCCTCCGCCAGTGCCTCTCCTACCTCCTCTGCCAGAGAAGTGCCACCTCCCAGCATCACCACCACACACTATTCCTCCTGGCCACCCCCTACGCGTCCTACACAGCCTCCTCCGACGCCGACCTCCGCAAGTACGCCGGTGGCTCCGTCCGTGCCCCAACGCTTCCTCGGCCTCCTCGCTTTCCTGCTGCTGAATACCGCTCACCCACCACAAGCAGCACCTCCCCATCCTCCTCGCCACCTCCCCCTTCTTCTCGGATGCTGACCTTTGCAAGTACACCGCCGGCTACACGCTGCTCCTTACTGCTATTTCCCCTTCCTGGCTGACGCGCTCTATGGCCTGTTCTGGTGCTATGCTCGGCTACCGCCTCTACTTCCCAAACCTCAACGTGCCCATCCTTGCCGCCTCCCAAATTCAAATTTTCTGTCATCAAATCCACGCGCCTATGTC
>NW_025238362.1:0-4282 GCF_018294505.1 Triticum aestivum
AGAGTTTCTGGTAGTCGTAGAACAGGATAGCCACAGAGTCAAAGCTGGCTTGCTGCAACTAAACCCCACATTACCTTCTTGATACACATGCATGTATGATAGGATCTGATGTAAGTCTTGCTGAGTACCTTTGTACTCATGTTGCTTTATTTATGTTTTTGCAGCGGAGACTTCGGTCTTACTAGTGTTCTCGTGGACTTCGACTAGTAGCTAGTACCTCAGCTACGATCTTGATCGGATGTTGTAGATAGTCAGGCTCTTCAGCCTTTTTCATTTGTAGATGTCTGTACCCAGACATGTAATGCTTCCGCTTGTTGCTTGTATGCTCTGTATGATGGGTTTTGTGACCCCTGTTTGCAATAAATGCTATGATGGCTCTTCTGAGCCTTTATCTATATGATTGTTGAGTTATGCTGTGATGCCATGTTGTACAGCACATACTTGCATGTTATGCGTACGTGTAATGTGTATTGCTATGTGTGGGATCTGACTATCTAGTTGTTTATTCTTAGTAGCCTCTCTTACCGGGAAATGTCTCCTAGTGCTTCCACTGAGCCCTGGTAGCTTGCTACTGCTTCGGAACACTTAGGCAGGCCGGCATGTGTCCTTCTTCGATCCTGTGTCTGTCCCTTCGGGGAAATGTCACGCGATGAATACCGGAGTCCTGCTAGCCCGCTACAGCCCGGTTCACCGGAGTCCTGTTAGCCCAGTGCTATAGCCTGGATTCACTCGCTGATGACCGACACGTTCGATGTTGGGTCATGGATGCCTGTCCCTGTAAGTTAGTGCAACTTTGGGTTTACGACTAGCCATGTCAGCCCGGGCTCCTTATCATATGGATGCTAGCGACACCATCATATACGTGTGCCAAAAGGCGCAAACGGTCCCGGGCAAAGGTAAGGCGACACCCGTGGGGATACCGTGCGTGAGGCCGCAAAGTGATATGAGGTGTTACATGCTAGATCGATGTGGCATTGAGTCGGGGTCCTGACAGCACTGGTATCAGAGCCTGACTGCCTGTAGGATTACCAAGCCAAACTGGTCGAAGTTGAGTATAGAAAATCTTTAGTTATGTAAGGGAATTGATTGTGGGTTGGAACGTAAGGCTCTTTTTACTCCATATACCTCATGACCTTCTGATCTGAGTCATCCTATCTTTCCGACGGGATTAAGGAACTAGGCTTCTCTTCCGTCTATCAGGATCACGTGTTACTACTCCGTAGTCCCTTAGGATTGGTTGATCAGAGTCATACCCCAGTTTTCGAGTACTTCCGGTGTAGTCTGTTTAGTACTACCTCAGAACCTTGAGTGATGATGATGAGTATGTTACCACCCCATTTCTAGTAGGATGTCTCATTCTGAGCATTTTACTGCCGTTATGCTGCCGGAATTTTCCCAGGAGTTCGAGAGATACTAATTCCTTGTGCTACATTCTACAGTCTATAGTTAATGTTGATTTCATCCCTGGGTTTCGTTTCTCAGGATGTCATCAAGTTCTATTGCTCGTAGCCAGAACCACGGAGATGGTAGGGATGAGGATCCTCCCGACCAGCCTTCGTTGACAGAGTTCATGCTAGAGATGGAGAGGAACAAGCGTGAGTCTAACCGTTTGTTGGCACGTATCGAGGAGAACACTGCACATCAGTTCAAAGGGTCTGCTACCATTCATGATTTCATTCGTTTGCATCCCCCCACCTTTCATCATTCCATCGAGCCACTCGATGCAGATGACTGGCTCCGTAGCATCACTCATAAGCTGCGTTCTGCGAACGTAGCTAAAGATGACAAGGTCACTTATGCCATATACCACCTGGAAGGTCCTGCTAGTCTTTGGTGGCAGAACTATGAGGCTTTGCTTCCAGCTGGCCAGATTTCTACCTGGAAGGATTTCACTGAGGCTTTTCGCGAGCATCACATTCCCCAGGCCCTCATTGATCGCAAGAGAGAAGAGTTCTGTAGTTTCACCCAGAATAAGATGGCTGTTGATGCTTACAGCCGAGAGTTTGAGAACCTCGCTCGCTATGCCACAGAAGAAGTGTCCACGGACGCCAAGAAGCAAGCTAGGTTCCGGAAGGGTCTCAACCCCAAGTTGCGCCGTGATCTCCACCTGCATCATTGTGATACATTCCAAGCCCTTGTGAACAAGGCCATCAATGCAGAGACAGCTCAGCTCACTTACGAGGAGTCTCGTAAGCACACCAGTAATTTGGGATCTTCCTCTGGCTCTAGTTCCCAGAAGCGCCGGATTTGGGTTCCAAACTCCGCTCTTCCTTCCGGATATACACCGAGGCCATCCTATGTGGTGCCTTCCCCAGCTCAGTCGTATGTTCCACCCTTGCCTACTGGTAGACCGCTTGTCAGTGCGGGTCCACGTCCAACCTCAGGGACTTGCTTCACATGCGGGAAGCCAGGACACTATGCACGTGATTGCTCTCAGACTAGTTATGCTCCACCCCAGCCCGAGAAGACTGTTGGCTGTATTAAGCCATCACGCAAGATGATCAGTGTCAAGTCAGTTCCCACTGAACGTGGACGTGTGCATCATGTCTCAGCTAAAGACGCTCATGATGATCCAGATGTCGTTCTTGGTACACTCCTTGTCAATTGTCACCCAGCATCAGTTCTATTCGATACTGGGGCATCTCACTCCTTCATTTCTGAAGGCTATGCTCGTTTGCATGACATGTCATTTTGTGATATGCCAACTCCGCTTGAAATCCAAACCCCAGGGTCTAGATGGCAGACCACCAGAATCAGCCATGGTAACGAAATCCTTGTTGATAGACTTGTATTCCTTGCATCACTTGTAGCCCTCAAGTCCTCAGATATTAACATCATCTTGGGTATGGACTGGATGACAGCTCATCATGCCAAGATTGATTGTTACACAAGATCTGTTCAGCTTACACACCCATCTGGCAAGATAGTCACCGTCTCCACTAGAGTTGCAAAGCGTCAGCTCTATTCTCTTAATGCCAGCCCTCTTCCAGACCTTGAAGATATCCCGGTAGTCCGTGACTTTCCGGATGTCTTCCCAGAGGAACTGCCAGGTGTTCCACCTGACAGAGATGTAGAGTTCGTCATAGATCTTATCCCAGGAACAGCTCCAATCTCCCGGAGGCCTTACAAGATGGCACCCTTAGAACTAGCCGAGCTTAAGAAACAACTTGATGAGTCCTTGCAAAAGGGTTTAATCCGTCCTAGTTCTTCTCCTTGGGCTTGCCCCGTCCTGTTTGTCAAGAAGAAAGACGGTACGGACCGGATGGTCATAGATTATCGTCCCGTTAATTTGGTCACGATAAAGAACAAGTATCCGCTCCCCAGGATCAACGACCTGTATGATCAGCTCGCTGGATCCTCAGTCTTCTCCAAGATGGACTTAAGGTTAGGATACCACCAAATCAAAATCAGAAACGGGGACATTCCCAAGACAGCTTTTGTCACTCGTTATGGCCAGTACGAGTACACCGTCATGTCCTTTGGTCTAACTAACACTCCAGCTACATTCTCCCGCTTGATGAACTCGATCTTCATGGAGTACTTAGATAAGTTCGTTGTGGTTTACCTCGATGATATTCTTATTTACTCGAAGAACGAGGAAGAGCATGCCAAACATCTTAGACTTGTGTTAGAAAAACTCAGAGAGCACCGCCTTTACTCCAAGTTCTCCAAGTGTGAATTTTGGTTGCCAGAAGTGACCTACTTAGGCCACGTAATCTCTGGTAAGGGCATTGCTGTCAATCCCGAGAGAGTTCAAGCCGTTCTCGATTGGACTCCACCTGTAACAGTCAAACAAGTTAGGAGTTTCCTTGGTCTAGCCAGCTATTGTCGCCGCTTTGTTGAAAACTTCTCCAAAGTAGCCAAACCCCTCACGGAACTTCTCAAGAAAGATAAAAAGTTTGAGTGGTCCCCACAGTGTGAGTACAGTTTTCAGGAACTGAAAAGACGCCTGACTTCTGCTCCCATACTTGTGCCACCGGATATCACTAAAGACTTTATTATCTACTGCGACGCCTCACGACAGGGACTAGGTTGCATTCTTATGCAGGATCGTCATGTGATTGCCTATGCATCTCGACAGTTGCATCCACATGAGGAGAATTATCCTACACATGATCTAGAGCTTGCAGCCGTAGTCTATGCACTCAAGACCTGGCGACATTACCTTCTTGGTAAATGTTGCGAGATCTACACCGATCACCAGAGTCTCAAGTATATCTTCACCCAACCGGATCTGAACCTTAGGCAAAGACGTTGGTTGGAGTTGATCACAGATTATGAT
>NW_025238363.1:0-4281 GCF_018294505.1 Triticum aestivum
GAGAGGGAAACTCTACAGGATTGATCTTCTCGAAGATCGAGCTATACAAGATCAACTCGCGGAATGAGATGTTGAAACATCTCGAGTTGAGACACAAAACACATCGAGAGGGATGGAAGAACAAACGATGAGGTTTGATTTGGTGGGCAACAATCCCACGCTTAGATAATATGGTGCATGGGTTCCAAAGCAGCGAGGAGTTAATTGCCATGACTCCATAACGGGGCACCTTAGGAAAGGTGACTCGTTGAATTATCCCTTAAGTGGCAAAAAGAATTACTTTTGATTCAGAGATCATTGAAACTCTTCATACCAACGTAAGGCAATTTACAAATGATCGTTTGAAAGAATTCAAAAGAATGGCACACTCAATTTGGAAAGGAAACTACGGTTATAGAACAACTCGGCAAATGGAAGGCACATTCCAGTTGATACCAGGGATATAACCTAGTGACTGAGCGTGCTTTCAAGAACTTGAGCATTTCCATATTCATCAAGGTTTTACCAACATCCGTGTCGAGGATCCTGGCAACACATCATACTACCATGATGAACGGTGATGGAGGATGCAGATGCAAAGGAAGATAACACTTGCTCAGATTTTTCCTTAGCAATGCCAAAGAAGCAAATCTGGATGATCGACCGAGAGACATTTAGCACTCCGCTTATAATGTTCTCCTTGATGTACTGGTTACTACGGTCATGCTTAAAGCATCAACATAGCCATCAAGTAGTGGTCGGACTTCGGAATACAAAGGATCCATAAGGAACAACTAGGGAGCAAATCCTACGAAATCCTTATGGGGAGGTGGCCAACTTCCTCAATCAAGTTACTACAATAATAGGTCTTCCGGCTGGGTGTGTTGGCCACGACATCCACTTACCGGGTTACGAAGACCAATATTAAAGCTATTGGGAGATGTTCCAACCATCATATCTGCCTGAGATTCAGATCTGGTTGGTAACAGGATATTTCAGACAGCATGTCCGGAAAAGGAAAGTTTGCAACACAAACCGACGAGATGGCGTTGCGTGATTCTCGGGAGATGGACTGCGGTAGTAAGCTCCAAAACATGAGCTGGTTCTGCTACAAACGTGTGAACACGTTGTCCCAGACAAGCATGCCCACATGGTAGTCTTACAATGAAACACTACCGAGTTCTGGTTGGGAACCATTAACGAGGATATCGAAGTTCTTTCATAAGTCCGGATTAGCTCTTATGAAGGAACTCCTTCTCCTTGAATAAGTCAGTTAGTGGCTTGGTTTGCTAGGGATACATATGGAATGGAGGTAGCGAGCCTATCAAACCATAGCATACTTCGCACATACATGACTGACTTGGGATGGTACCAGAGGAAACAAAACCAATCTTTCTCGAACTCACGGCGGCAACTTGCACCAAATGCACATGAATTCGAGGAAGTCACTACTTACATCTAAACATATTCTTCATGAGCCGGCATGAAGAAAATGCTTACACAAGTTTCCAACACCAACTTAGATGTTCACCATGAATCATGGAGGAGACAAGATGCTGCTGATGGGCTCAATAGCAACTCATCGGAATTTCCATATCACTGGACTTCCACCATCATGTGAACACGGTGATAGCATTGGTCAGACCCAAAAGATATAATGGTGTATGCTCGAGGGATCAACCACGAGTAAGACAACATTACGAACACCATTGGTTCTGATTTGATTTGACAATAGCCCATACTCAAATCAAAGATTGGTAAGATAATAGATCCAACAACTGAACACGAGGATCAATCGATAGAGATATCATCCTTCTTCAACACACACACACACAAGAATATATCCCTTAGGGATGAACTAAGTCAGATAAGCTTTTATCTTCCAACTCTCCAAGTTGTTGTTTGGCCTAACCAACTAGCTCAGGGGTATCCCACACAGATGCTTGGAGAAGGGGTGGTTTATAAGAAAACCAACTTGATCACGAACTCAACATAGCGGTCAGGTGACAACCTGGTAACACTTCCGAGAAGATATTCGAAAAATCACGAACCACCGATATGTTACTAAGCTCGAGAACAAACTTGCTTTTCAGGGCAAGACGATGTGATCAAAAAGAGCGAGGAATCGATACAATCCTAACTCATTGATCGAAGAGTGCACCAGAAATAAGGACTAGGTAGCACGATCAATCTTAGGATGATGATTCAATAACCAGCACACTAAGAATGAGAGTATTGCCATTAACTACCAAGCAACGAGTTGCTCAGAGTATTGATTTCACACATCACGGTTCACTTGTCGGTATTCAGGTTGTGACAACACGGGACCGAGGAATGAATAATGATGGCGAGAAGTATCACTGCGTCAAGAATTCATAAGAGGTGGTGCAATTCTCATGACACTCTTGACATAAAGATGGTAACGCTCCAAGGTAGAGCAGAGCAAAGGCTGGATTGGCATTTTGATCTGCGGAATACAATTGTTTTGACCCGATCCTAGATATGGATGAGGTTCTGGAGTTAGTTTCTCCTAGTCATTCTGAAATAGAACAACTTGACAGACCACAAGAATAATAGGCATCGATGAACACGATCGCACACATACCCTTGACTATCAATTGATAGATGAAGGTCGGAATACAGCTAAAGAGAGACAACTCGAAGGGGCATATATCTTTCTGAGTTGTGGATGCATAGATTAGTATGTCGAGAAAGTTCAACATATTTCTTCCAGATAAACCATGCAGAAAGGTAGGACTGGCAGATTCACAATTCAGAATGGAGGTCTCATCAAGAGCACTCTTATTGTGATCTTTTGGTTCAAAAGAACTTCTGCCATGATGGTTCATGGTATTGGAAGAATGAGATACCATGGACCTCGAGGACTATCGCAAAGGTTACTAATATCTTAAGGGAACTAGCAAATACTAACAACATGAAGTAAGTAGGGTAAATCTCGGGTTCAAAATCCCAGGAATAGAATGCCTACTAACTAATAACATCACGGGATGCTTTCGAGAATGGTGGCCAGAATCATCACACCGGGAACACAAAACATGGCTAGATTACTAGGTGATCCTCTAAGACACCTAGGGTCATAATAATAACTCCAACATATATGTCAAGGCAACAGAGTACCTCAACTCAACGATTAGTGTGGTTAATCTGGCCCAAAGAAACATCGAGAACGGAAAGAAGGGATTTGCAAATGCGTCAGACTATTTAGAAACCTGGGATGACTCGGACAGCATAACGGCTGTAAATGCTCAAAAATATTTTGAGACATCCTACAAAATGGTGGCATAACCACTCAACGACATCATAATATCAAGGTTCTGGTTCAACTGACAACATACTAAAAGTAGTAGAAACTGAACTGAGGCCTGGAACCAACAATCTTACGAGTCTACGGATTAGTAACACGTGATCCTGATAGAAAGATGAGAAGCCTAGTTCTTAATCCCCGTAGAAGAGAAGAGGTTGACTCAGATCAGAAAGCCATGAGGTATAAGGAGTAAAAAGAGCCTTACGTTCCCTTCCACAATCAATTCCCTTACATAACTAAAGCATTTCTAGACTCAACTTCGACCAGTTTGGCTTGGTAATCCTACAGGCAGTCAGGCTCTGATACCAAAGCTGTCAGGACCCCGATTTCAAGTCACATCGATCTAGCCGGTAACACCTCATATCACTTTGCGGCCTCACGCACGGTATTCCCACGGGTGTCGCCCTACCATGGCCCGGGACCATTTGCGCCTTTTGGCTCACCTATATGATAGTGTCGCTAGCATCCATATGACAGAGAACCCGGGCCGGCATGACTAGTCGTGAACCCAAAGTGGCACTAACTTACGGGGACAGGCATACATGAATCAACATCGAGCATGTCGGTCAGCAGCGTGTGAATCCGGGCTGTAGCACTGGGCTAACAGGACTCCGGGAACCCGGGCTGTAGCAGGCTAGGCAGGACTCCGGATGTCACCGCGTGACATTTCCCCGAAGGGACAGACACAGGAACGAAGTGAATCACATGCCGGCCAGTCAAGTGTTCCGGAGCAGTAGTGCTGGGCTAGCAGGACTCCGGTGAACCGGGCTGTAGCGGACTACTATGGCTCATGGAAGCACAAGACTACATTTCCCCATAAGAGAGGCTACCAAGGATAAACAACTAGGTTGTCGGATCCCACACATACCAAGCATTTCAATCATACACACAATATGCTCGATATGTGCAAATACAACATGGCATCACAACAAGACTCTACGACTCAGAGTATTTATTCATTAGGCTCCGAAGAGCCA
>NW_025238364.1:0-4281 GCF_018294505.1 Triticum aestivum
GACCAAGGGCGCCAGGCGGGCGCCAGGCCGCGTAGTGTCCTCCCTTTCCTCTTTGGTGCAAAGGGAGCAAGCGTAGGCGAGAGCATCAAGCAAAGGCATCCATTTCGGTGCAACAAGACCAAGACCAGCAGAACGGCAGGATGGAGGTCATCGTGGAGCCCAAGCCGGCGTCACCACCAGAGCCTTTGGCAGGCGAGGACCAACTTTAGTCAGGATAAGTGTACTAGATGTTCCCCTTAAAAATGCCCAATTGTTGGCGCCCTTCCCGCTCAATATTTGTGAGGAGGCCCAGGGCCTTTGCCTATAAATAGGACTAGCCACCACAAGAGAGATGAGAGATGAGATCACAACGGACCGATTGATTGAGAGAGCGACTGAACTCCCCCTAGTAGTTCATCGCACCAACCAAGAACAGACCCTCGCGAGGCTGTTCTTCCTTGTATTGTTCATCATCAGCCCAAGAGGCAATCCACCACACCACACACTGGAGTAGGGTATTACACCACAATGGTGGCCTGAACCAGTTTAAACTCTGTGTCTCTTGTGTTGTTCCTTTGATTGCTTAGATCATAGCGAGGCGGTGAGGTGCAGGTAGGCAGAGGGCGAAATCTCCGCGCGCACCCCAGTGTTCGAATCTAGAGGGTCTGCTGGAACCCGAAATCCGACACGGGGCATCCCCAAGCTTTGACTTTTTGGTGTCCTTGGATTATCTTGGGGGTGCCATGGGCATCCCCAAGCTTAGGCTCTTGCCACTCCTTGTTCCATAATCCATCAAAAGAATTCACCCAAAACTTGAAAACTTCACAACACAAAACTCAACAGAAATCTCGTGAGCTCCGTTAGAGATAGAAAACAAAGAACTACTTAAGGTACTGTAATTAACTCATTCTTTATTTATATTGGTGTTAAACCTACTGTATTCTAACTTCTCTATGGATTATAAACTATTTTACTAGCCATAGATTCATCAAAATAAGCAAACAACACCCGCAAAACAGAATCTGTCAAAAACAGAACAGTCTGTAGCAATCTGTAACTAATGCAAACTTCTGGAACTCTAAAAGTTCTACCAAAATAGGAAGTCCTGTACAATTTGTTTATTGAACAGCATCAAAAAGAATCAATGCAAAATCACTTTCCTGTGATTTAAAAATATTATTTTCGTTCACGCAAAGTTTCTGTTTTTCAGTAGAATCAGATCAACTATCATCGTAGGTTATCCTATAGGTTCTACTTGGCACAAACACTAATTAAAACATAAAACCACATCCAAACAGAGGCTAGATGGATTATTTATTCCTAAGTATAAGCAAAAAAAAAATTTGGGTTGCCTCCCAACAAGCGCTATCGTTTAACGCCCCTAGCTAGGCATAAAAGCATGGATTAGATCTAGGTATTGCCATCTTTAGTAGGCAATTTTATAATGAGGCATCTACCTCATTTAGAATTTTCTTTCTTTCTAATAATTGTCAAATTTTCAGGCAACAGATCGAAAAATTCATTTATAGCAAAAGGTTCCTTAATGACGGTAAAAAGATTGGGATGAACACATATAGATTTAAGATCCACGGTTTTCTTACAAGATGATTCACCCTTATTCTTAGGAACATAAATAAGCTTAGTATTTTTAGTAGATGAACTTGGAGTGTTTTGAACGGAAGAAAAAGCGGTTCCCAAGTTGGTAATGATACCCTCAAGTTTATCGATTCTTGTGGAATCTAGATTAATTTTCTCATTAACTATGGGTTCTTTTTCTTTAATATTTTTCAAAGTCATTCCTACCTTAGATCCATATTGGGTAATTTGATTGTGGATCTTTTTATCAAGATTTTCAATTGATTCAATGGTAGCAACTTTATTCTCAATAGTTTCAAGTCTTTGCATAGCATGCTCCAAAGTTAACGTAGTTCCATTAATCAAAAGAGGTGGTGAGCCAAATAAATCTATTAAAGCATTATAAGAATCAAAAGTATGGCTACCCAAGAAATTCCCTCCGGTAATGGTATCAAGGATATATCTATACCAAGAATTAGCACTTACGTAAAAATTACGAAGAAGAACTGAAGTAGATTGCTTCCTGGTAGATCTATATTGAGCATTGCAAATTCTATACCAAGCGTCTTTTAGATTTTCTCCCTCCATTTGTTTAAAATTTAGAACTTCATTCTCGGGAGATAACAGAGAAGATACTAGATTAGCCATGATGACAGGCAAGCAAACTAACACACGAGCAAACAAACGGACGAGGAAGAAGGCAAACCGAAAATAGAGGAGGAGATTGGGAAGGAGAGGGCGAATAAAACGGCAAGGGTGAAGTGGGGGAGAGGAAAACGAGAGGCAAATGGCAAATAATGTAATGCGAGAGATAGAGATTGTGATGGGTACTTGGTATTGTTGACTTGCTTGCGTGAGCCTCCCCGACAACGGGGCCAGAAATTCTTCTTGCTACCTCTTGAGCACTGCATTGGATTTCCCCAAAGAGGAGAGGATGATGCAGCAAAGTAGGGTAAGTATTTCCCTCAGTTTTTGAGAACCAAGGTATCAATCCAGTAGGAGACCACGCACAAGTCCCTCATACCTACACAAAACGATAACTACTTGCAACCAACGCGATTAGGGGTTGTCAATCCCTTCACGGTCACTTACGAGAGTGAGATCTGATAGAGATGATAAATAATATTTTTGGTGTTTTTGATAGATAGATGCAAAGTGAAAAGTAAAAGGCAAAGTAAAAACAAAGCAAGTAAATAAAGCGATAGAGATTGATATGATGAGAATAGACCCGGGGGCCATAGGTTTCACTAGTGGCTTCTTTCAAGAGCATAAGTATTCTACGGTGGGTGAACAAATTACTGTTGAGCAATTGACAGAATTGAGCATAGTTATGAGTATATCTAAGTATGATCATGTATATAGGCATCACGTCCGAGACAAGTAGATCAAAACGATTCTGCATCTACTACTATTACTCCACTCATCGACCGCTATCCAGCATGCATCTAGAGTATTAAGTTAAAAACAGAGTAACGCCTTAAGCAAGATGACATGATGTAGAGGGATAAATTCATGCAATATGATAAAACCCCCATCTTGTTATCCTCGATGGCAACAATACAATACGTGCCTTCCTGCCCCTTCTGTCACTAGGAAAGGACACCGCAAGATTGAACCCAAAGCTAAGCACTTCTCCCTTTGCAAAAACTACCAATCTAGTTGGCCAAACCAAAAAGGATAATTCGAAGAGACTTGCAAAGATAACTCAATCATACGTAAAAGAATTCAGAGAATATTCAAATATTGTTCATAAATAAACTGGATCAGAAACCCACAATTCATCGTCTCAACAAACACACCGCAAAAAGAAGAAGATTACATCGAATAGGTCTCCACGAGAGAGGGGGGAACATTGTATTGAGATCCAAAAAGAGAGAAGAAGCCATCTAGCTACTAGCTATGGACCCGAAGGTCTGAAGTAAACTACTCACACTTCATCGGAGGGGCTATGGTGTTGATGTAGAAGCCCTCTCTGGTGGATGCCCCCTCCGGCGGAGCTCCGGAACAGGCCCCAAGATGGGATCTCATGGATACAGAAGGTTGCAGCGTGGAATTAGGTTTTTGTCTCATGTTCTGATCGTTTGGGGATATGTAGGTATATATAGGAGGAAGGAGTACGTCACTGGAGCAACAGGGGGGCCACAAGGCAGGGGGCACGCCCTAGGGGGGAGGTGCCCCCCACCCTCGTGACCGCCTGTGTTACGTCTTGGAGTAGGGTCCAAGTGTCCTGGATCACGTTCGGTGAGAAAATCACGTTGCCGCAGGTTTCATTCCGTTTGGACTCCGTTTGATATTCCGTTTCTTCAAAACACTGAAATAGGCAAAAAAAATAGCAATTCTAGGCTGGGCCTCCAGTTAATAGGTTAGTCCCAAAAATAATATAAAAGTGGAAAATAAGGCCCAATATAGTCCAAAACAGTAGATAAAGTAGCATGGAGCAATCAAAAATTATAGATACGTTGGAGATGTATCAAACTACTCACAAAGCATATTCATGTTCATGATCAGAGGAGTATTAATATGCATTAAGGATCTAAACATATGATCTTCCACCAAATAAACCAACTAGCATCAACTACAAGGAGTAACCAACACTACTAGCAACCCATAGGTACCAATCTGAGGTTTTGGTACAAATATTGGATACAACAGATGAACTAGGGATTGAGAGGAGATGGTGCCGGTGAAGATGTTGATGGACATTGACCCCCTCCCGATGAGGGGATC
>NW_025238365.1:0-4281 GCF_018294505.1 Triticum aestivum
GATCTGTATCCCAGTTTGTGCTAGCCTTCTTAAGGCAAACTTGTTTAACTTATGTCTGTACTCAGATATTGTTGCTTCCGCTGACTCGTCTATGATCGAGCACTTGTATTCGGGCCCTCGAGGCCCCTGGCTTGTATTATGATGCTTGTATGACTTATTTTATTTGTAGAGTTGTGTTGTGATATCTTCCCGTGAGTCCCTGATCTTGATCGTACACATTTGCGTGCATGATTAGTGTACGATTAAATCGGGGGCGTCACAAGTTGGTATCAGAGCCGACTGCCTGTAGGAATTCCCCTTCCACACTCCTTGGCCGAAGTCGAGTCTAGTCGTTGAAAAACTTTTACTAACATGGCTGTGTGGCCCATGGGCCCACGTCGCCATCGGGAGGTATTAGGATCTTTTACTCCTCGACCTTTACTCTGGGACTCTGACATCTCTTCTATTCGGGTTAAATGAATCTTACTAAATCTAACATTAGGATCTCGTTATCGTTTTCACCCGGAGAGCCCCTTATTATTGATGATCGTCTGCTGCACGTGAAGACCCTGAAGATACTTTCCGCTGTTAGGCCGAGAACTTGTGTTCATCGCGTTTGCAATTCCCCTTCCACCGTCAACCCTTATGGGTAACTACTTACAGTTGTTATTCTTATATCATCCCCAGTTGGTCTTGTTATTACAAGATACCCTGAAAAACTCGTCGTGGTTTCGATAATCCCTTGAGCTTACTGCCTTGCTGTTCTTGTCACTTGAATACCCCTACGGTTAATTCTCGCATATATAGAGTATCCGCTCATCCCCAGTTGTTCTTGTGTTTCACAAAAGTCTTCAAAATACTATTCGATCTTCCGAAAATCCTCTGGAGCCTTTGGCTCTTGAAATTCTTGTTTGCTCGCATTATGGTTAATCCCATAAGTCTCGTAGTCTTAATGACATTCCTTGTCATTATCATTTTGAGTCTGTTGACTCAATATGTTTGCGAATGCACGCAATCATCATTGATCCTTATAAATTACTTCTCCGGCTAAGCTGCCATTCTTTTAACTGGAATTGGTTCTCGACCAATCCAATTGTCATTGATTGTACCCTAAGGCTATTCAACTTATCCATCCCTACTCAGAGCATTGCTTCTGATCCTTTGTTTTGGAAATCGAAATTCCTTTATTATCTAAGCATCGAATCATTCCGATGTTCTATAATATGATGCCCGTGCATTCTTCTTCCTCTGGTTGAGTACCGATGCTCACGTCAGATCCCTTGTGGACCATCAGATCCTTTGTTGGATTTTATCTGACAACGCCCTACATATTCAATAACCTTGTGAGCCTTTTCCTCTGATACATAAGGCCTTTGGTAAATTGTACCCTCTGCTTTCTCAATCATGCTCTGCCTTCGAACTTGAGTTAATTATTCCTAAAGATTCTGGTATATGATTCCAAGGAGCCCCTATGGGTAGAACATATGCCTTCACTAAACCGTGTGAACCCGAAAGTTTTCACGAATCATACTCTTCTGGTGCCTCGCCAGATAAAATTTTCAACACTGCAACTTCATCGAACGTGAGAAGTGAATGGAAGGTTATACATTGAAGAAGTGGGAGTCGACCTTGAACTTGTGTTCATGCCCATGGACACGATGTAGATCTTATCATTAAAGCTTCTATTAAATTAATTATTCCTTTGGTATAAGTTCATCTTATATCTAGGATCTGGCCTTTTGCAATCGTGGTTCCGACCATGATTGTTCTTCTTTGATCTCATTTCTCGGACAAGTTAAAACAATTGTCTTCTATGGATCAGTACACCGGTCCAACCTTTACTTTGACCTTGTGTCGAGTATTAACCCCCTGGTATCTCGAGATTATCATGGTACTGCTTAACTTCTTATGAGTTCTTCATCAAGTGCTACCTTACCACTGATTCCAATTTTTCACGGGCTCTGAGTTATTAAACACTCAGAGACACCGATAACTGAACCGAGTCCGCTCTACGGTTCAACAACTCTTCAGTAAGCTTCTATAAGTACGAGTTTGTACCCGATCACGCCATTCCTAGCCTGTTTGGCTATATCATTGTCGTGACGATTCTAACGGTGCTACCTGGTCCTTATTCTCGGAGCACCAATTTTCGACGATGAACTAACCTTACGTCGATTTTCCTCGTCATATCCGTTCACCTTAACCAACAAGCTTGAGTTCGAGTTTGTGTCGTACCCTTGGTTCCTATAACCTTTCACTTCATCATTACTTTGACTTGATGTCGTCGCCGATCGATTACATCTTCATGAACTCTCGCGACAAAGGTGTCGTGATCATCAACATTCTGAGCTCATCCAGGATATCAATTGGGTTCATGATGAGAAATACCATCCCTGCCTCGATGAATTGTATTATCATCGACCACTTTATTGCCTTCCCACCAACACAATCTTGTTCATGTTTGGTGTTATACCTTGAGTTCCTTGCTGTCCAACAATTGATCTTCCTTACCTCGGAAGTATTACCATCTCTTTTTGTCAAGAATGTGGTGAGAATTTCACCACCTCTTAATAATTCTTGATATCATAATACTTCTTGCCATCTTCGTTCATTCCTTGGTCCTCGTATTGTTTTCAACCGGAATATCGACATTGGAGCTATGACGTGTGAATTCTAAACTCCTAGCAACCCTATTGCTTTGAAGTGAATGGGCGATAGTTCATTCCAAGTCCTTCGCTAATTGAATCACCACTCTAACATTGATCGTGCGACCCAACCCATATTCGGGCGCACCTTTCAACCAATGTTTAATTGAGTATGTTTCCTCGAGCATACATCATTATACCATTTGATCTGACAAATGTTATCTCCTTGTTCACATAATTGTGGAAATCCATCTTGTCGGAAATCTCGATGGATTATCGCTGAGCCATCAGCCACCTCCTCCTCTCCTTGGTTTAATGATGAACTATTGTTTCAGGAACCCACTCCCATAGTTCATTTCCTGAGAATCCTGAAATGTCATTTCGTCTATTTGTGTTGCACCTTTTATTCTCGGACATCCTGAGTCTGAGGTATCATTACACCAATCGGATTTGAATCTCGGTCAGATATGATGGTTGGGACAACTTTCCAAGAGTTATGTTGTTGGCCCTTTGATGACCTGGTAACAGGATGTCATGCCTAGCACCCCCCCCTGGCTGGAGGACCTATCATTATGATTTCTTTTGCAAGGATAACCATTCCTCCTAGAGGAAGTGGTAGGACTTATTTTATAAGTTACTCCTGATGGGTCATTGGTGTATCCGAAGTCGGGCCCTTGATTGAAACACCATATCATTGCTACCTGAAGCATGTCTGTGGTACTCCGTTCATCACCAAGAGCATTTGAAGCACAATGCTAAGTTCTCTTTATCAATTATCCAAACACCGTTGTATGGGTAATGTCATGAAATTTTTCTCCCCTTACCTAAAATGGTTTTCTACCTACTATCCTGTCATGGATATCATCTGCTTGTCCTTGGGAAGGATATACCCCTGGAAAATGTGTTTAAACACATTTTTCCTTTCCATTGATTTGGTTAAATCCGATAATCATATCTTCCTTTCCATTGTTTGGTTTAACCTTTCTTGTGATCTATGAGATCTAAGCAGTAATATTCTCCTACTTTTGTAAACACCTCGGTGTACAATTCTGTCAGAAAGACCCTGTTATTTTGGTGAGGACATTCCGGTAACCACCGATGGACGAGAACTTTGCCTATTGGTCCGCCTCGTTCAACGAGCAGGAAGATGGTTCTCTTCGTCCCTCGCCCTTGGTACCGACATTGTTGCCGACATAACTGTCAGGCTATCCTCTAACATGCCTTGCTTACATGATTGTGCAAGACGTCACTGCCTTTCCTACTTTTAACCCACACGGTGGGCCCATAACCCACAGTTCCACAGGATCGAAACCTGACTCTCCTGCACACCCCAGTTCCAAAGTTATTCCTCTCGCGTGGACTCGTAAGTAATTCATGAGCCACCTTTCCGATGAGATCATCAATTCTGGCATCGGACACAATAATTATCCCGTTGCTTTGAAACCACTTTCACCTTCTGACTAGGCATTGAACGATTGCCTGGCTACTTGAAACTTCTTATTGTACCTCCCAACCTTACTCTCGATGTCTTTTAAATGTTCAAACTCGAGAGGTACTCATATGCTCATTCATGGGTTAATCCCAGATTATAACACTTATAACATTCTGTCGTTGCCGACCTGCCCCGTTACTTATTCGTAAATGCGATGGAATTCCC
>NW_025238366.1:0-4280 GCF_018294505.1 Triticum aestivum
AGGGAAATCATACTCAAACTTATGAATATGAATGTGTGTCCTCAAACCGCCATGTTCATAGGACTAAGAACTTTTATGCTTATTCATATGAGTATCATTCATCTCCTGCAAGGCTATTTGCTAGGGCTTCAAAGCCGAAATTCTCAGATGCTGCACTTAGACTCATTGCTTCTAAGCCACCCCTGAAGATGTGGGTGGTGAAGAAGAATTAACTCTCTTTTGCAGAATATGGTCTCCAGCCAGCAATCAAAGGTGTCCGATACTATTGCTGGGGACCTAAAACACATTAAGGGACGCATGATAAAATGACTTACTATGTATTCCACATATGAATCGCTTACCTGTCATACTGTGTGTTCTATCCTTGATCTAAGCTGTGATAATCCTAGTGTGCGTCAAATGCTTATGCTTCACAACATACCTTGTGAAGCCTATCCTCCTAACTGCACTGTAGGGTATGACACCTCGTGCCTCAGAATGGATTATGGACAGCGGATGCACTAATCATATGACTGGTGATCAAAGTCTTCTCATGGACTCAACCTTACATCCATCCGACAAGAATCAAATAACATTTGCTGACACTGGTAAAAGCAAGGTATTCGGTCTAGGTAGAGTTGCAATCTCAAAGGATTGACACATGGATAAAGTGATGCTTGTTGAATCCCTCGGGTTCAACTTAATGTCTATCTCAATGCTTTGTGACTTGAACATGATTGTGCTATTCGGAAAATATTGTTGCCTTGTACTAATGGAATCTGACAAGTCTCTAGTCTTTGAAGGGTATAGGAAATATGATCTATACATGGTAGATTTCTCAGCAGGTCCACAACTTGTCGTATGTCTTCTTGCAAAAGCTTCAGTATGCTGGCTCTAGCATCGGAGGCTGGGGCATGCTGGCATGAGGAACTTACACACACTCGTCAAGAAGAAGCATGTCATAGGCATCGAAGGTGTCAAGTTCAAGAAAGATCATTTGTGTGGTGCCTGCGAAGCTGGAAAAATGACTAGGGCGAAGCACCCCTTGAAGACAATCATGACGACTTCTCAACCCTTCGAGCTGTTACACATGGACTTATTTGGCCCTACTCACTACTCTACCCTCAAAACAACAGCTTGTCTCTATGGCTGCGTCATTGTTGATGACTACTCAAGATATACATGGGCGCACATAATTCTCTACAAGACTGAAGTACAATATGTCTTCAGACGATTCGCCAGTCAAGCCATGAACAATTATGGCGTCAAGATCAATCATATCAGAAGTGATAATAGCACTGAATTCAAGAATACTGGGCTTGATCTTTATCTGGATACAATGGGAATTACTCATGAGTTTTCTGCTCCATACACACCTCAGCAAAATGGCATTGTAGAGCGCAAGAACAGAACCCTCATTGAGAGGGCTCGAACAATGCTCGATGAGTACAAGACACCAAGAAAGTTCTGGCCTGAAGCTATTGATACAGCATGTCACATCATCAACCGTGTTTACATCCACAAGCTTCTGGGCAAAACATCCTATGAGCTCCTTACTGGCAAGAAGCCAAATGTCGGCTACTTCAGAGTCTTTGGTGCTAGGTGCTGGATCAAGGATCCCCATCACAAGTCAAAATTTGCACCTAAAGCTCACGAAGGCTTCATGCTCGGTTATGGAAAGGACTCGCACTCTTACAGAGTCTTCAACCTCTTTGAGTACAAAATCGTTGAAACTGTGGACGTACGATTTGATGAAACCAATGGTGCACAATGAGAACTCCTGCCAAGCACATTAGATGAAGCTCCTCCCAGTGAATCTATCAAGCTGATGGGAACTGGTGAAATCATGCCTTCTGAAGCACAGCCTGAAGAGGAACTTATCATTTCTGCACCAAACCAACCTGAAGACAATGCTCAGACCAAAGACAATCCTCCCAATGATGACAATGATCAGCGTGAGCAAGGTCTTCGTCCAGTTCATCCTTGTGTTGCAAATGAGGTACAAATTGAGAAGATAATTGATAGCATCAATGCACCTGGTCCACTTACTCTCTCAAGGGCAACATAGTTAGCAAATTTCTGTGGGCATTTTTCATTTGTGTCAATATCAGAACCCAAGAAAGTTGTTGAAGCCTTTATGGAACCTGAATGGATTCAAGCCATGCAAGAAGAACTCAATAGTTCAAGCTAAATAATGTTTGGGAACTTGTCAAGCGCCCTGACCCTCGTAAACATAACATTATTGGCACTAAATGGATATATCGAAACAAGCAAGATGAGCATGGTCAAGTCGTCAGAAACAAAGCACGTCTTGTGGCTCAAGGATATACTCAAGTTGAAGGAATTGACTTCGATGAAATATTTGCTCCTGTAGCGAGGCTTGAAGCTATTCGCATACTGCTAGCCTATGCTAATCACCACAGCATCTTCATATCTCAAGAAAAATATCTCAAAGACTGTCTGAAGAAGTTTGGAATGCAAGATTGCAAAGGTTACACGACGCCAATGCCAACCAAACACCATCTTGGTCCCGACGACAATGGTAAAGAGTTTGATCACAAGGTATACCGCTCCATGATTGGTTCCTTACTTTACGTATGTGCATCTAGGCCAGATATTATGCTTAGTGTTTGCATGTGTGCTCGATTCCAAGCGGCACCAAAGGAATCGCATCACTTAGCTGTGAAGCGAATTCTTAGATATTTGGCTTACACCCCAACACTCGGATTATGGTATCCAAAGGGCTCAAGATTTGATCTGGTTGGATTCTCGGATGTTGATTATGCTGGTGACAAAGTGGATCACAAGTCTACATTAGGCACATGTCACTTTCTGGGACGATCACTTGTCTGTTGGTCTTCAAAGAAGCAAAACTGTGTATCACTCTCAACTACTGAATCTAAATACATTGCTGCTAGATCTTGTTGTGCTTAGCTTCTGTGGATGAAGCAAACTCTCAAGGACTATGGCATCAATCTGAAACAAGTCCCTCTCTTCTGCGACAACGAAAGCGCTATCAAGATTGCCAACAATCCAGTCCAGCACTCGAAGACAAAGCACATTGAAATTCGTCATCACTTTCTCAGAGATCATGTCATGAAGAAAGATATTGACATCATTCACGTCAACACTGAAGAGTAACTGGCAGATATCTTCACAAAGCCCTTGGATGAGAAAAGGTTTTGCAAGTTACAGTGTGAGCTAAATATCTTGGAATCCTCAAATGTCCTGTGATCAGGCACACATCCTAACACTTATGCATGTTGATGACTTAGATGTGCAACACATGAAGTAAAGTATATCTTCAATCAGTGAAGACTTACATTCTAAGTGTGAATACATTAACATGGAATTTGACTTCAGAGCGCCACAATAATTGTGCGTCGTGTCTGGGTCTAATACTTCCTATACGGTGGGTAACGCCACCACCAAATTTCTTGGTTTGAAGTGTTTCACTCATGGCGTTATTGTTGAATATCTTCGCATATTGATTTGTCTTCAACTTTCAACTTATCTTCATGATTTACTTCACTATGTTGAGTTGATTGCTTTCTCATATATATATACTAGTATTCAGTCCTCTACAGCATTCACTTATATCTATGTCTTCATTTGTGAATCTTTTGAACTAAGTGAATGTGATCGGACCCTAATCTCTCTATGATTTCTATCTCAAACTCTATCTATCCAAATCATATGCATTCTATTGAAACTGTCAAATGTCTTCTCTGCATCCTTGTCAGCAAAAGACACAGAGACAAATCAAGTCCTTTTAAATGATTCATCTTTATTGTTGAAATCCCGAGAAGCCGGAACAACCATCCAACAAACTTGGCGGGCGTGGGAACGTGGGACAACTCTGAGTATGTTGCATGCTTGCCACGTGTCCCACGGATGTGAACAGGCAGGGGCACCTACGTAATTGCGCTATGCCACACACCTACTTATAAATATGTGTCCCCTGCGGTCAAGAAAACCTTCTTCCACCTCTCCACCTCGTCAAAACCCTAGCGCCACCGCTAGCTCTCGACGACACCAGCGACGAAGCGCTTAGCTGCCGCGACTTCTCCGACGCCGTCCTCATGCCGGCCGCGGGCATCGTCCTCTCCGCCGCCGCCGTAGGTGTCCTCCATCGCCAAGTTAGGGCACGGTGGATTGAACTGCTCGGTCTCCTATTCATCCCATCTAGCAGTTCATCGTGTGGTAAATATAACTCTATTTTTACCAGCTTTTTGATCCTCAATGATTCATCCAATTTACCAAAATTGGTTTCTGTCTATACAAAGTTAGATCTATTCTGT
>NW_025238367.1:0-4280 GCF_018294505.1 Triticum aestivum
GGACCATTCCGGAACTCCTCGTGACGTCCGGGATATCATCCGGGACTCCGAACAACATTCAGTAACCACATGCAAACTTCCTTTATAACCCTATCGTCATCGAACCTTAAGTGTGTAGACCCTACGGGTTCGGGAATCATGCAGCCATGACCGAGACGTTCTCCGGTCAATAACCAACAGCGGGATCTGGATACCCATGTTGGCTCCCATATGTTCCACGATGATCTCATCGGATGAACCACGATGTCAAGGACTCAATCGATCCCGTATACAATTCCCTTTGTCTAACAGTATTGTACTTGCCCGAGATTTGATCGTTGGTATCCTGATATCTTGTTCAATCTCGTTATCGGCAAGTCTCTTTACTCGTTCCGTAACACATCATCCCGTGATCAACCCCTTGGTCACATTGTGCACATTATGATGATGTCCTACCGAGTGGGCCCAGAGATACCTCTCCATCAACCGGAGTGACAAATCCCAGTCTCGATTCGTGCCAACCCAACAGACACTTTCGGAGATACCTGTAGTGTACCTTTATAGCCACCCAGTTACGTTGTGACGTTTGGTACACCCAAAGCATTCCTACGGTATCCGGGAGTTGCACAATCTCATGGTCTAAGGAAAAGATACTTGACATTAGAAAAGCTTTAGCATACGAACTACACGATCTTTGTGCTAGGCTTAGGATTGGGTCCTGTCCATCACATCATTCTCCTAATGATGTGATCCCGTTATCAATGACATCCAATGTCCATGGTCAGGAAACTGTAACCATCTATTGATCAACGAGCTAGTCAACTAGAAGCTTACGAGGGACATGGTGTTGTCTATGTATCCACACATGTATCTGAGTTTCCTTTCAATACAATTATAGCATGGATAATAAACGATTATCATGAACAAGGAAATATAATAATAACTAATTTATTATTGCCTCTAGGGCATATTTCCAACAGTCTCCCACTTGCACTAGAGTCAATAATCTAGTTCACATCGCCATGTGATTAACACTCATAGGTCACATCACCATGTGACCAACATCCAAAGAGTTTACTAGTGTCACTAAACTAGTTCACATCATCATGTGATTAAGACTCAATGAGTTCTAGGGTTTGATCATGTTTTGCTTGTAAGAGAGGTTTTAGTCAACGGGTCTGCAACATTCAGATCCGTATGAACTTCGCAAATCTCTAGGTCATATTGTAAATGCTGCTTCCACGCTCCACTTGGAGCTATTCCAAATGGTTGCTCCACTATACGTATCCGGTTTGCTACTCAGAGTCATTCAGATAGGTGTTAAAGCTTGCATCGACGTAACCCTTTACGCCGAACTCTTTATCACCTCCATAATCGAGAAACATATCCTTATTCCTCTAAGGATAATTTTGACCGCTATCTGGTGATCCACTCCTTGATCACCTTTGTACCCTCTTGCCAGACATGTGGCAAGGCACGCATCAGGTGCGGTACACAGCATAGCATATTTTAGAGCCTATGTCTAAGGCATAGGGGACGACCTTCGTCCTTTCTCTCTTTTCTGTCGTGGTCGAGCTTTAAGTCTTAACTTCATACCATACATCTCAGGCAAGAACTCCTTCTTTGACTGATCCATCTTGAACACCTTCAAGATCATGTCAAGGTATGTGCTCATTTGAAAGTACCATTAAGCGTTTTTGACCTATCCTCATAGATCTTGATGCTCAATGTTCAAGTAGCTTAATCCAGGTTTTCTATTGAAAAACACCTTTCAAATAACCCTGTATGCTTTCTAGAAATTCCACATCTTTTCTGATCAACAATATGTCAACAACATATACTCATCAGAAATTCTATAGTGCTCCCACTCACTTCTTTGGAAATACAAGTTTCTCATGAACTTTGTATAAACCCAAAATCTTTGATCATCTCATCAAAGCGCACATTCCAACTCCGAGATGCTTACTCCAGTCCCTAGAAGGATTGCCGGAGCCAGCATACCTTTTAGCATCCTTAGGATCGACAAAACTTTTCTGATTGTATCACATACAACCTTTTCTTACGAAAACTGGTAAGGAAAACCGTCTTGACATCCATCCGCCAGATTTCATAAATGCAGCTAATGCTAACATGATTCCGACGGACTTAAGCATCGCTACGGATGAGAAAATCTCATCATAGTCAACTCCTTGAACTTGTGAAAAACTTTTCGCCACAAGTCGAGCTTCATAGACGGTGATATTACCGTCCACGTCCGTCTTCTTCTTAAAGATCCATTTATTTTAATGGCTTGCCGATCATCGGGCAAGTCCACCAAAGTCCATGCTTTGTTCTGATACATGGATCCTATCTCGGATTTCATGGCTTCTAACCATTTGTTTGAATATGGGCCCACCATTGCTTCTCCATAGCTCATAGGTTCATTGTTGTCTAGCAACATGACCTTCAAGACAGGATCACCATACCACTTTGAAGCAGTACGCGTCCTTGTCGTCCTACGAGGTTCGGTAGTGACTTGATCCGAAGCTTCATGATCACTATCATAAGCTTCTACTTCAATTGATGTAGGTGCCACAGGAACAACTTCCTGTGCCCTGTTACACACTGGTTGAAGTGATGGTTCAATAACCTCATCAAGTCTCCATCATCCTCCCACTCAATTCTTTTGAGAGAAACTTTTCCTCGAGAAAGGACCCGTTTCTAGAAACAATTACTTTTGCTTCCGGATCTGAGATAGGAGGTATACCCAACCATTTTGGGTATCCTATGAAGATGTATTTATCCATTTTGGGTTCGAGCTTATCACGATGAAACTTTTTCACATAAGCGTCACAGCCCCAAACTTTTAAGAAACGACAACTTAGGTTTCTCCAAACCATAGTTCAAACGGTGTCGTCTCAATGGAATTACGTGGTGCCCCATTAAAGTGAGTGCGGTTGTCTCTAATGCCTAACCCATGAACAATAGTGGTAATTCGATAAGAGACATCATGATACGCACCATATCCAATAGGGTGCAACTATGATGTTCGAACACACCATCACACTATGGTGTTCCAGGCGGTATTAATTGTGAAACAATTTCCACAATGTCTTAATTGCGTGCCAAAGCTCGTAACTCAGATACTCATCTCTATGATCATATCATAGACATTTTATCCTCTTGTCACGATGATCTTTAACTTCACTCTGAAATTACTTGAACCATTCAATAATTCAGACTTGTGTTACATCAAGTAAATATACTCAACATCTACTCGAATCATCTGTGAAGTAAGAATATAACGATATTCACTGCATGCCTCAGCACTCATTGGACTGCACACATCAAAATGTATTACTTCCAACAAGTTGCTATGTTGTTCCATCTTACTGAAAACAAGGCTTTTCAGTCATCTTGCCCATGTGGTATGATTTGCATATCTCAAGTGATTCAAAATCAAGTGAGTCCAAACGATCCATCTGCATGGAGTTTCTTCATGCGTATACACCAATAGACATGGTTCGCATGTCTCAAACTTTTCAAAAACGAGTGAGTCCAAAGATCCATCAACATGGAGCTTCTTCATGCGTTTTATACCAATATGACTTACATGGTAGTGCCACAAGTAAGTGGTACTATCATTACTATCTTATATCTTTTGGCATGAAAATGTGTATCACTACGATCGAGATTCAATAAACCATTCCATTAGGTGCAAGACCATTGAAGGTATTATTCAAATAAATAGAGTAACCATTATTCTTCTTAAATGAATAATCGCATTGCGATAGACATAATCTAATCATGTCTATGCTCAACGCAAACACCAAATGACAATTATTCAGGTTTAATACTAATCTTGATGGTAGAGGGAGCGTGCGATGTCTGATCATATCAAACTTGGAAACACTTCCAACACATATCGTCAGCTCACCTTTAGCTAGTCTCCGTTTATTTCGTAGCCTTTTATTTCGAGTTACTAACACTTAGCAACCGAACCGGTATCCAATACCCTGGTGCTACTAGGAGTACTAGTAAAGTACACATTAACATAATGTATATCCAATATACTTCTATCGACCTTTCCAGCCTTCTTATCTACCAAGTATCTAGGGTAATTCTGCTCCAGTGGTTGTTCCCCTTATTACAAAAGCACTCAGTCTCGGGTTAAGGTTCAACCTTGGGTTTCTTCACTGGAGCAGCAGTTGATTTGCCGTTTCATGAAGTATCCCTTCTTGCACTTCTTGAAACTAGTGGTTTCACCAACCATCAACAATTGATGCTTCTTCTTGATTTCTACTTTCGCGGTGTCAAACATC
>NW_025238368.1:0-4280 GCF_018294505.1 Triticum aestivum
TCTCTATTTGCTGTGTACCAGGAAAACGATTTGCAACTTACAATGCCATATTCCTTTCGGAAAACATGTGACAGTAGGAAGGAATGAATGGAAATGTGATTGGTTTCACGATGAAATGGAAGTCAAATAATCTGGCATAAGACTGGCATGTCACAACACTGCCAGCTTACCCATCCTCATGCCAACACATGGCTATGCAAATATGTATCCAACAACATAATGCTTTCCGAAACTTACTTTTCGATTATGTGCATGAAACATAACATTTAAAGTGATGTTCCTAAACATGCCATGACCATACTAAAATGCAAAGATGCAACAACACTCATCATATCAAGAGTTCAAACATGCTAGCCTGGTTCAGAGTAGTCGGAGTCTAACTGTGCGAAGTTTGCAGCTCCGTCACCTCCTCCGGTATCTACGGTATAAGAAAAATACGTACGCAACGTAAATACCGTGAGTGTACAGAAAAGTGTTCCAAATATTTTTCAAATAAATGTGATAAAAAACTAGACAAAAATTTGAAGAGGACAGAAAAAGAATCACTCAAAAATTCCTTGCTGTTAAAAAGTTATAAGGGTTTTAACCCAAGGACCCATCTGTAATGAAACAGAAAACTTCCAGGGGGCTTTGCCGAAAAATCCAGAAAAACGGTTCAGAGTGGAAGCGTATTTGTCAGAGTACGCTGTCACTAACTGATCCAAAAAAACAAAGGAGAGGCTGACGGGCGGGTCCCACCCGTCAGGTCTGAAATTTCAAACGAGGGAGTCGGGGCTCATCGGCGCCCGAGAGCCGCGGTGGTCGCCGGCGGCGATCCACGGCGAGGCAGGGAGATCGAAGAGTACCTCCATGTTCAGGGCGCCATTCCGCGTCTGTGGGACGTGGTGGTGGTCGCCGGCAAGTACCATGTCGGCGGTGACGCTTGCTCCGGCGGACGGCGATTCGGGTGGTCGTGGACCTCGTCGGAGAGAGCTGCGGAGGTGGAATTGGGGAGGGGGTTAGACTCGCGATAGCAGGAGAAGGTATCTGACGAGGTTAGGGCGCCGGAGATGACCTCACCAGAGTGAACGATGCCGGAGCCCGAGGCGAACGGAGGTGGCCGGAGTCGAGGAGGAAAGGCCCCTTGAGGCTCGTTCAGTGGCTGGGCGGGGTCTGGTGAGGTGGTGGAGTCGTGCGGGGGCGAGAGCAAGCTCGGGGTGCTATATATAGCTGCCCCGAGGCGGTTGCCGAGAACGGGGTTCTCCGGCGAGGTGATTACGGCGGCGCTGCGGTTGCACGGGAGGGTTCAAAGGTTGAGCGTCGCCATGGGTGTCCCCTGGTTCCGTTTAGGTGCTAACCGCGTCGAGATTTGGTTGCTTAGAGGGAGCTCGACGGAACGGGGCGGTGCGGGCCTGTCGGCGGCAGGGAGCATGCTCTATGCGTGCCGCGCCACGGCGACGGTGCTGCATGCGTGCGCTAGCGAGGAAATGGCCACGCGGAGCCACCAGGGGGTTTGGGCGGGGCCGAACGGCCTTATGCCGCCGTTCTGCTCCCTGTCGGCTGCTACGGTGATTCGGCCGCCGCAAAGCACGCCGGCGCAGGCGGGCCAGGGCGCCACCGACGCCAGGAAGGCGCCAAGCGCGCGTGTGAGGCTCCGGACAAGCAAGCTAGGCCGTGAGCAATGTGCCAAGTGCACTGTGAGCATGTGACTGAATTTCTGATGAAAATCGACACTGAAACTCTGAAGTTAACTGAAGATGAACAGAAACAGTGCATGCGAGGTGTTTGACAGAATGATCTAGGCATGTAGGGATTTTTCCCTGAGCTGGTTTTTGGTGGAGGGGCCTCTCGTTGCATCTAGAGGCTGCATGAATATTTGTGGAATTTTTGGAGAGGTGTAGATATGAATTTCACCAAATTTGGCAAATCTGGTCCAAACTTGCAGTGAGTGAAAATTGAAATATTTGAACAGGAGAAGAGTGGATCAAGATGGTTCTGGGTTGTGGGTACAAAGGACTATCCAGGGGTGTTGAGTTGAGGTCAAAAGTCAAAAGCATTAGGGTACTTGCTTTGCAATCCACCTAGGCTCAAAAGAAAAGACAGAATTATTTTGGGAGGAGAAATAGTTGGAATAAAATCCTAAAATTGATTTTATTAGTTTGGACATAATGTTTGGGTTGTACCAAAGTGGGAGGAGAGGTTTTGGGAAAATTTCACCATAGGAGGCATGGTAAAATTTAGAAGGGCTCAAAACCAAATTAAAAGCCCACAAACTAAAAGGGTTTTCTTTTTTAAAGAAACTAAATCCAAGAAAAGGATTTTTGAGAGGGCAAACTTAGAAGATGGTTTTTTTGGAAGGGTTTAAGTGACCTTCTTTCAAACCAAGCAAGGCTCTTCTTAAAACATAAATCACAAAATTTTTGGAGTGTCACACCGTCTCTTCGAGGTCTCCATCAGGAATCTGCAGTTTCTCGATCGCCGCAGGCGAGATCAAGTTCAGACCGGCCCCGCCATCGACTAGCATCTTCTTCACCTTGAGGTTGCGTATTGTTGGTGAAACCAACAATGGCAAGCACCCGATTGCAGTAGTGCGACCAGGGTGGTCCTCAGTGTAAAAATGATAGGTGTGCTGGACCACTTCAGCGGCCTTTGGGCATCAAACGACGGCTCTGCCTCTGTAATCTCTCTCGCCCACTGTTTAAGCCGGCGGTGAGAAGTATGCAGCGAGGCACCGCCGTCGATGCACATGGCCTCTGTAGCTTTCTGAAAATCTTGGTCGCCGGATTCATCGTTCTCTTCGT
The DNA here is from genome assembly GCF_018294505.1 of Triticum aestivum. NCBI lineage: Eukaryota > Viridiplantae > Streptophyta > Magnoliopsida > Poales > Poaceae > Triticum > Triticum aestivum. The sequence goes on from NW_025238368.1 coordinate 2,781, forward strand.
GATCATCGTCTTTTGGCTTTCTGTCACGGCCCCGGGCGGGCCTCTCCTATTGCTTATCCTTGCCGTGATGGCCCGCCTGGCCATCATGCTTCTTGCCGGACCCCTCAGCACCGTCTGTGCCCTTCTCCTTGTCCCGCCTCTCATACTCAGCCCTCTACTTCTCAGAGAGGAGCTCAACCTGTCGGTAGTCCTGGAGAGCATGTCCTTTGGTGCGATGGATCTTGCCGTATCGCTTGTCGGAGTTTCCTGGCTTCTCGGCAGCCGCCAAGGCCCAGCAGGCGACACATCCGGCAACCTCCTTGCCGTGGTCATCTTCCTTGGTTTTCTTGGTGGAGCCGGCATCATCAGATCCCTCGACGGCAAGCACGGCTTTTCCTTTGCGCTTCCTGTTGCGACGCTGGCCTTTCTTCGCTGGGGCGGCAGTATCCTCATCTGAGGAGTCGGTTTCCATGACGGTATCTTTGCCGGGGTACTTCCTTCCCACTACAGCTCGGGCACATTTGTGAGCAAGAACATAGAGTTCTGCTACATCTCTCACCTTGTTCATTGCCAGCTCTTCGCGCATCTTGCAGTTACACACGTTCTGATGGAACACGCTGATGATGGCGGCAGGGTGAACATCAGGGATGTTGTACTATACCCGGTTGAACCTTTGAATATACTTGCGGAGACTCTCGCCTCCCTTCTGGGGAATGACATGCAGGTCGCTTGCTTGGCCATGGGCTTGGTGGCCTCCAGTAAAGGCGCCCACGAACTCATGGCACAAATCTGACCAGGAGGAAATAGAGTCTACCGGCAAGTGCATCAACCATGACATGGCGTTGGGTTTAAGAGCCAACGGAAAGTAATTCTCAAGCACCTTATCATCGTGGGCTCTGGCAGCTTGCATCACGATGGTGTAGACGCTGAGGAACTCGGACGGATGGGTCTTGCCACTGTACTTTTCGCCCACGTCGGGTTTGAAGGTGCGGTGAGTGGGCCACTGGAACTGCCGCAGCTCACGGGTAAAAGACGGACAGCCTACCTCGTAAGGTAGGCCTCCGGGGCTCCCCGGTGCCGGGTGGCTCACAGCAGGCCCTGCTCGCCTGTCTGATTGGTGGCACACTCCGCGCCGGCGCTCGATAGTGGTTCGAGCGTCTTCATGTTCTCATTCCCGAAGAACTTGGCGCTGGTCACAGTGGGCCCGCGGGTCGGACGATGCTACGGAGATCTCGTCGCCCGTAACATCGCGACGGGTTGGCGTCCACGGCACCGGGCGAGGAGGAGGTGAGTGCACCGTGGTCGCGGCGCCACCGGCTCTCCTTCCACTGTTGCGTGGGACTCCGTCGGAGCGTCGACCCAGGGGCTCCACCGGAATCGGTTCATCTTTGTTGGCCATCGCAACAAGGCTTCGGATAGTGGCTCTCCATTCGTCGAGTTTCCCCGTAGTGGGAGGGAAATAGAGGAGCAACTGCGCGCGCGCCAGGGCTTCTGCTGGCGTTGGTGGCAGCGAAACCTGCA
>NW_025238369.1:0-4279 GCF_018294505.1 Triticum aestivum
CAAGTTCCAGAACCACGAGATCCAATCTAAACACCATCATAGAGGGGTTCATTATCCTCATTGGTGCCCCTCCGATGATGCGTCGGTAGTTCATCATAGACCTCTAGGTCAGTAGGTAGTAGCTAGATGACTTCCTCTCTCTCTCTTTTGATTCTCAACGCAATGGTTTCTTGGAGATCTATTTGATGTAACTCTTTTTTGCGGTGTGCTTGTTGGGATCCGATGAACTTTGAGTTTATGATCAGATCTATATATCCATGAAAGTTATTTGAGTCTTCTTTGATCTCTTATATGCATGATTATTTATAGCCTCATATTTCTTCTTCGAATCTTTGGTTTATTTAGGCTAACTAGATCGATTTTTCTTGCCATGAGAAGAGGTGCTTTGTGATGGGTTCGATCGTGCGGTGTTCTTTCCCAGTGACTGAAGGGGCAGCAAGACACATATGTATCATTGCTATTAAGGATAATAAGATGGGGGCTATTCTTACATGAATAGATCTCGTCTACATCATGTCACCATTCTTATTGAATTATTCCATTTCCCCATGAACTTAATACATTAGATGCATGCTGGATAGCGATGGATATGTGGAGTAATTGTAGTAGATGCAGACAGGAGTCGGTCTACCAATCTTGGATGTGATTCCTATATATTGATCATTGCCTGGATATCATCATAATTATTTGAGGTTTTATCAATTGCCCAACAACAATTTGTTACCCGTCTTATGCTATTTTCTCGAGAGAAGCCACTAGTGAAATCTACGGCCCCTGCTACCTCTTGAGCATGCGTTGGTTTTCCCTTGAAGAGGAAAGGGTGATGCAGCAAAGTAGTGCAAGTATTTCCCTCAGTTTTGAGAACCAAGGTATCAATCCAGTAGGAGACGACACACAAGTCACCTAGTACCTGCACAAACAATCAAGAACCTTGCAACCAACGCCATAAAGGGGTTGTCAATCCCTTCACGGCCACTCGCAAAAGTGAGATCTAATAAAGTTAATAAAGTAATTATTTTTGATATTTTTGTTGTATAGATTGGAAAGTAAAGATTTCAATAAAAAGGAACGGCGACAGAAATTGGCAAGTTGATGGAAAACTAATAAATTCAATATAATGGAAAAGATACCCTGGGGCCATAGGTTTCACTAGTGGCTTATCTCGAGATAGCATGTATTACAGTGGGTGAACAAATTACTGCCAAGCAATTGATAGAAGAACGCATAATTATGAAGACATCTAAGGCAATGATCATGAACATAGGCATCACGTCCATATCAAGTAGACCGAAAAGATTCTGCATCTACTACTATTACTCCACACATCGACGGCTACCCAGCATGCATCTAGAGTATTAAGTTCATAAGAACGGAGTAACACATTAAGTAAGATGACATGATGTAGATGTATAAACTCAAGCAATATGATATAAACCCCATATTTTTATCCTCGATGGCAACAATACAATACGTGCCTTGCTGCCCCTACTGTCACTGGGAAAGGACACCGCAAGATTGAATCCAAAGCTAAACACTTCTCCCATTGCAAGAAAGATCAATGTAGTAGGCCAAACTAAACCGATAATTCGAAGAGACTTGCAAAGATATCAAATCATGCATATAAGAATTCAGAGATGAACCAAATAATATTCATAGATAATCAAGTTCATAAATCCACAATTCATCGGATTTCGGCAAACACACTGCAAAACAGTATTACATCGAATAGATCTCCAAGAACATCGAGGAGAAATTTGTATTGAGAATCAAACAGAGAGAAGAAGCCATCTAGCTAATAACTATGGACCCGAAGGTCTGTGGTAAACTACTCACGCTTCATCGGAGAGGCAATCATGTTGATGTAGAAGCCCTCCGTGATCGATTCCCCCTCCGGCAGATCACCGAAAAAGGCCCCAAGATGGGATCTCACGGGTACAGAAGGTTGCGGCGGTGGAGAAGTGGTTTCGTGGCTCCCCCTAATGTTTCTAGGGTATAAGAGTATATATAGGCGAAATAAGTACGTCGGTGGAGCTACGAGGGGCCCACGAGGGTGGGGGGCACACCTACCCCCCTAGCGCGCCCTCCTACCTCGTGGCCACCTCGTAGAGTCCTAGAATTCAACTCCAAGTCTTGTGGATTGCTTTTGGTCCAATAAAGATCCTTGCGAAGGTTTCGTTCTGTTTGGACTCCGTTTGATATTCCTTTTCTGTAAAACACTAAAATAGGCAAAAACAGAAACTAACACTAGGCCTCCGGTTAATAGGTTAGTCCCAAAAATAATATAAAAGAGCATATTAAAGCCCATTAAACATCCAAAACAGATAATATAATAGCATGGAACAATAAAAAATTATAGATACGTTGGAGATGTATCAGCCCCCGGGTCTATTCTTTATCATATTTGCTTTCCGATCTAAAATTTGCCACTTTTATTTCCAGATCTATTATTCCAAAAACCCAAAAATACCTTGCTGCACTTTTTATTACTTATTTTGTTTTGCATTTTATCGAGATGTATTTATCCAATCTACCACAAACTTATCTATCTTTTTACCATGGAGGGATTGACAACCCCCTTACGCGTCGGGTTGCAAGTATTTGTTCTTTGAGTGTAGGTACCGTTTACATAGTGTTGCTTGGTTTTCCAACTGGATTGATACCTTGGTTTCATAACGGAGGGAAATACCTATCGTAGCTGTGCTGCATCATCCCTTCCTCTTTGAGGAAATACCAACGTAGTTCAAGCGACATCAAAAGGAATTTCTGGCGCCGTTGCTGGGGAGACATCATCAATATATATTAGGTTCCTAATCAAAAATATCATCTTCTTGCAATTTACATTATTTTCCATTTGCCCCTCATTTTCATCTCCCCCACTTTACAAAAAATTTCCTTTTTATTCGCCATCTTTTCTTTTGCCTTTTTCTTGTTTGATCTTTTGTTTGCTAGTGTTGCCATGTGCCTTCTATATGCTTACATCTTCGCTTGCTAAAAATCGATTGATATGGATACCCATCCACTTGCTAATCTTTTTAAAAGATGAACCAATCGCTAGTGAGTTGAGTGCACTAGATTATCTTTATGAAGTTTTTCTTGAGATTCATGAATCCGAAAATTATGATGAAGAAATTTATGAAGTGATTCATGATAGCTCCTTGAATGAAAAGCATGATTGCAATGATTTTACTATAAATTTTGTTAATGTCAATTGTGTTAATAATATGCAAAACTCCAAGCTTGGGGATGCTAATTTTGCTATGTCCACTACTTATTGCAATGATCATGATTGGGGTGATTCTTCTTATGATCTTGAAAATTTATTTAAGCCTCATGATGAATTTGACACTGATAATAATGTTTGCAATAATATTGAAAGTGGGTTTGGAAGAGTGTCAACTTTAGGTAAAAATAATCCCACATATTTGGAGAGTGTTCAATCTTATGAAATTATTGTTAAGAGTGGGTTTGGAGAGGTCATGACTTTACTTGATGTTAATCCCACTATCTTGGAAGATTATAAGACTTTTATGCATATGGATCATGAAGAGAAAATTTTATATGACATCTATATTTTTGAATTTTAATATGACACCACATGTAATTATTATGAGAGAGGGAAATATGATTGTAGAAATTTCCTTGTTACTAAATTACCTCCCTTCATGTTGAGATTGTCTATGTTTTATTCTTCTTCCTTGCATATGCTAGAAATTGCTCGTCTTGATAAATTGTTTGCTTATAAAATGCCTATGCATAGGAAGAGAGTTATACTTAAATGTGTTTGTCACGTGTTTCATGATGCTCTCTTTGTGTTTCAATTATTATCTTTCATGTGAGCATCAATAAAATCTTATGCCTAGCTAGGGGCATAAAATGATAGCACTTGTTGGGAGGCAACCCAATGAATAAATTTTATTTTTGCCTTTTTCTTTCTGTTCTTGAGTGTTTGCACAATTATGCTACTGTTATGATTGTGTTTTTTATGTTTTAATTAGTCTTTGTGCCAAGTAAAGCCTTTGGGATTATGTTTGGTGATAGTTGATTTGTTCTTGTTGAAAAACAGAAACTTTTGTGTCAAGTAACATAACTGTTTAGATTTACAGAAGCGGCGAAAAATTCTGAATTTTTTACACAATATTAATATAAAAATTGCCCACATTGTCCTAATTGTCCAGAACTTTTGGAGTTATAGAAGTATACAAAGTTTTCAGATTGCTACAGACTGTTCCGTTTTTGACAGATTCTGTTTTCTTTGCGTTGTGTGCTTATTTCGATGAAT
>NW_025238370.1:0-4278 GCF_018294505.1 Triticum aestivum
GAGAGGTTGATGGAGATCCAGCAGCACAACGGCATGGTGGTGGAAGCAGCGGCGATCTCGGCAGGGCTTCGCCAAGCTCAGCGAGACGGAGAGGTGGTACGGGGGGAGAGGGAGGCGCCAGGGACTAGGGTGCGGCTGCCCTCCCTCCACTTCTTTATATAGGGGGCCTAGGGGGTGCGCCGGCCCCTAGAGATCCCATCTCAAGGGGGGCCTAGGGGGGGGGGACTTGCCCCCCAAGTCAAGTGGGGCACCCCCCACCCCTAGGGTTTCCAACCCTAGGCGCAGGGGAGGCCCAAGGGGGGCGCACCAGCCCACCAGGGGATGGTTCCCTTCCCACTTCAGCCCATGTGGCCCTTCGGGATAGGTGGCCCCACCCGGTGGACCCCCGGGACCCTTCCGGTGGTCCCGGTACAATACCGGTGACCCCGAAACTTTCCCGGTGGCCGAAACTGGACTTCCTATATACAATTCTTCACCTCCGGACCATTCCGGAACTCCTCGTGACATCCGAGATCTCATCCGGGACTGCGAACAACTTTTGAGTTACCGCATACTAATATCTCTACAACCCTAGCATCACCGAACCTTAAGTGTGTAGACCCTACGGATTCGGGAATCACGCAGACATGACCGAGACAGCTCTCTGGCCAATAACCAACAGCGGGATCTGGATACCCATGTTGGCTCCCACATGTTCCACGATGATCTCATCGAATGAACCACGATGTCGAGGATTCAAGTAATCCCGTATACAATTCCCTTTGTCAATCGGTACGTTACTTGCCCGAGATTCGATCGTCGGTATCCCAATACCTCGTTCAATCTCGTTACTGGCAAGTCACTTTACTCGTACCGTAATGCATGATCTCGTGACCAAACACTTGGTCACATTGAGCTCATTATGATGATGCATTACCGAGTGGGCCCAGAGATACCTCTCTGTCATACGGAGTGACAAATCCCAGTCTCGATCCGTGTCAACCCAACAGATACTTTCGGGGATACCCGTAGTATACCTTTATAGTCACCCAGTTGCATTGTGACGTTTGGTACACCCAAAGCACTCCTACAGTATCCGGGAGTTACACGATCTCATGGTCTAAGGAAAAAGATACTTGACATTGGAAAAGCTCTAGCAAACGAACTACACGATCTTGTGCTATGCTTACGATTGGGTCTTGTCCATCACATCATTCTCCTAATGATGTGATCCCGTTATCAACGACATCCAATGTCCATAGTTAGGAAACCATGACTATCTGTTGATCAACGAGCTAGTCAACTAAAGGCTTACTAGGGACATGTTGTGGTCTATGTATTCACACATGTATTACGATTTCCGGATAACACAATTAAAGCATGAATAATAGACAATTATCATGAAAAAGGAAATATAATAGTAATCATTTTATTATTGCCTCCAGGGCATATTTCCAACACGTTTGTCCACCTATACAACGCCTAGAGGCTAGAGTATGTAGAAGCAGTCGCGGAGAGCAAGAAAAGCGGCGTGTGGATGGGCGCCCCTGGTTGCTGAAATAAGTGGCGGCGGCGAACTGGATTAGACTAGCCACAGCGGGTAGTAACTTAGACTAGTAACATACATATGTTACTAGTCTATGTTACTACCTCCACAATGGGGAGTAACATATGTGTAGTGTCATGCAACACTTCATTTATTAGGTTATAGACTCATCTTATCTTGGTATGTGTGATGTTACTCATAGTACTAGTAACTAGCTATGTTACTATATGCCTCTCTTTCTTCACTAATTGCTTGCCACATCATCTATTTTACCAAGATATGTGTGATGTTATCATATATGTTACTCCCACTGTGGGTAGTCTTAAAAAGAAAATTAGGACAGGAGGTGGCCGGGGAGTACGGCGTCGGCGGCATGGGGCTGGGAATCCTTGTGGGTTTTTTAGATTGGGAATCCCTATGTGATGGAATAGAAAGTGGTCGTTTGATTGATCACTCTTTCTTATTACGAAGAAAATCAAGGAGTCAGTCGTTGCTTTTAGTTTTTCTAAGAGAAACGAACCGATCGCTGGGTGCCCATAGGTCATAGTTTGCACATACGTACCTTGGTCAGGGGTCCCTGGATTTTGGGGACGACCCTTCCCGAATATGGCAATATTAGTTGTGAAGCCTGGCAATTTTTTATTTGGATGGCAAGTTTAGATTTTTTTAGGGTTTTTTTTTCGATGGCAATTTTAGTTGTAAAAAATGTCGGAATGGTGTTACCTCTTCACCATGCCATGACCAATACTTAGATGAAAAGTTAATAACAAACTTTAATACCGATATTTCTACTAATCAATGATCATGAATCAATATCTTTTCATAACCATACATTTCATATTTAGTGATCTACATGAAAGTTTTTATTATACCCCCTTGAATACCTTTCTTCCCGGACTAGTCTTATAACACATGCAAAATGCCATTACTATTTATTAGACTCTCAAAAAGATTTAAGTGAAGCACAAGAGTGCAACTATTTCTATAAAATATAACCACCACCGTGCTTTAACATATATAAGTGAAACACTAGATCAACTACCTAACTCAAAAGATATAAGTGAAGCACATAAAGTAATCTACCAAATCATGATAAATGCATGTCTCTCTCAAAAGGTGCGTCCAGCAAACAATGATTGTGGCAACCAGAAAGCAAACAAAACTATGATACAAGACGCTCCAAACAAAACTCATATCACGTGATGAATAAAAATATAGCTCCAAGTAACATACTGAAAGATTGTAGACGAAGAAGAGATTTTATCCGGGGCATCCAGACGCAAAGATACGCGTACAGTGCAAGTTGTACATTGCATAAAGAAAGATCTTTTTGTTCATGGCAGAATCTGTTTTGTTAAAGATGAATGGCATTTTTTGGTTTGCATCATTGGGGTTTTTTAGTTCTCAATTTTCTCCTTTTTAATGGCAATTTTTTTACAGCATGACAAAGTCTGGACTTTCTTTCATAAGCTTAATATTTTTTTAGTCACAGTACAAACTGGGCTATACTGAACTGTTATTTTTCTTTTTTTATTAGTCACAAAAAGGCCTGTACGGGAGCGTGTTTGGGCTGGGGCTCCTCTCGTCCCGAACTACTTCATTCTAGATGGCCAGCTTCGTTCCAAACGAATTGTTTGATCTGGCGGAGGTCCCGACCGACCGAACGTTCGGTCGTTATCGGCGTGCCACAAATAAGTGTTTGGGACCATCAGATAGAACTTGGACCCATACATACGTGTGGGAAATCCACGTTGACCTTGTAAGTCTCTTTCTATAGCGGCAAGATCCCTTTGGATACCCATCGCCTCTGGCATCTACATGACGCGCTCCGCCTACAATCCATCAATTTGAGACCTTTTACGGTACATCAAAACTATATGAGCCGTCCATTTCAAGTCATTCAATGGACTAGATCCACTAATACTATTAGGAAAAATCAGTAGTATATTTTGTTTAAGGGGTAAAATTGGAAGGCTTACGAAGTAAATACCAAAACTCTACACCGTTGAGAAATCCGTGTGTTTTCTTGTGGGTTTATCCTGCTCCCACGGGACTGCAGGGACCGGTCCGTCCTAATACTTCCCGGCGGATCCTTGCCGGACGGTATTTTTGCCAAGGAAATCACCATGCACAAAAGTTGATTGATCAGTGTCCTGAGGCACTAGTACGTCGATGATTAGCTGATTGTTTTCCGGTGATCAAGCGGCGGCTGCGGCCGCTGCACGCAAGCGAAGCAGGCACAAGCAGCGAAGGCACCACTGATCAGGACGCTGCAGCGGCGGCTCCGCGGCCTGCTGGTTGATCCGATGCCCGGCCAGCGACTTGAATCTCCCACTTAATGGCACGGAGGCTAGCTCCTCTGATCGATTGTTGGGCATGCCTGTTGATGACCGGCGATGGCAACGGCTGGGCCTTAGGAGGATGGTCACCGACACCGCGTGGGATTTTTCTAATTAAGAAAAAAAAAGACAAAACTACCCCGCTAATCAACGGCTGAGATGATTCAATACTATTCGGTTCCATAGGTAGTATGATGCACCGTAAAAAATCTCATCAATTTCCTCGTGCGGTGTGGATGTTGAGTAGCTATTTTAACCCTCTCTGCAACATAAGAGTATCTCTAGCCGCGCCCCCAGAACGGCTTCCCCAGGCGATTTTTTTGCGTTCACGTCCCCAGGAGTCCGTTTTTCGCCGGCTTGGGCCGAAATCAGCGCCGGCGGACCCAGGCCGAACCCGTCGCGCTGGGGGGGGGG
>NW_025238371.1:0-4277 GCF_018294505.1 Triticum aestivum
TGCTTAAGCAACCGCTCAACATGTGCTTGAAATTGCATAAAGACATGAAACACATCAGATTTGCGCTTAATAAGAGAAATCCAAGTAAAGCGACTGAAAGCATCGATGAAACTGACATAATAGTTGTGACCACTGACAGAAGTTTGGGCATAGCCCCACACATCTGAAAACACAAGTTCGAGAGGAGTCTTGACAACATGACTCGATACAGAAAAAGGCAACTGATGACTCTTGCCTTGTTGACAGGCATCACACACTAGAAACTCCTTATTACTCGACTCGACAGGAAGACTATGACGATGAAGCACATGGCGCACAATGGGAGTGGCAGGACGACCAAGGCGAGAATGCCACTGCGACGATGACACCCGAACACCACTGAAAACTTGAGGAACTCGTGCATGGACTCGTGGCACATCAAGCGCATATAATCCACGCGAGCTCGACCACTAAGAGCAGGCCGTGTAACAGAGAAGAAGTCGTCGTCAAGGGCCCAGAACTGGGTTGGACACAAAAGCCCACGTTGGGTGCTAATTTATGATTTCGAGCCCAGTAGCCGAACGTATAAAAAGAACACCTCTTAAACTGGTCCCCGAGGGCTGTTTTGAAGACGGCAAATACTCCCTCCATTCAAAAATACTTGTCATCAAAATTAATAAAAAGAAATGTATTTAGAACTAAAATATGTCTAGATACATTTCTTTTGATTCATTTTGATGACAAGAACGAAGGAAGTAATTTCTTCGATTTTTTGCTTCTGTCTCTCACTATATGATTCCTTTTTTCTTCGACCATTTCTCTTTTTATGTTACTTCATTTGACACAGGAAAAATGAATCGTTCTAATGATTTTCGTCCTCATGGTGTACGATTTGCACATGCAACAACACACAATGAGAAATGAAGTTATGATTGTTGGAAAATATATATGCCATCGTTTAGTTTCTCTATTTTTTCCGTTATACCACTCACAGTGCATAATGAGGCTAGTGTGCATGAACCTATTTATAAACTCTATTTTTAGGTGTTTTACTATTTCCATCAGTTTTTGAAAAAAATCATATGACTCTTGAGCAATGTCACTAACCACACACAAGCATGCCAGTTTTCAAGTCTAGCACATATGTGTGAGTCATATACCATAATAAGATTGTACGTATAAGATTATTTTTTCCAATTTAATCATGTGGGTCAACAGCCTGCACAACAAACCCAACTCTTCCGCCCGGGTGATGTCCTGAAAAAAACATTGCATAGATATAACATTTCAATAGAGTCGACCATAAGAAATTCTTGTATTGCACTCCAGCACAGTCATCCTTGGCACATGGAGTATTACTTCCTCGAGTGAAATTCCACATCAACAATTCCCCTTCACATACATCAATAATATGAATAATTCCACATTGAGTTAAGTGATAAGGCTAGAATTCTTTTACCTGCATTGTTGAATATTGAGCAAAGTTTTAAATAGCACTCTAGCGTTTGGAGGGGGTTCACACTAAGTTGCTTAGTGCCATTTAGTGTGCTATAGGACAATTTAGCGCATTAATGCTTCTGCCACTATTTGTCATCCCCCACTATTTACAACTTTGACATTGGAAAACATATATTGGTGGAGTTGGCCTGGAATCATTGTTAGGGTTTCAAGTGGCAGAGACAGTGCATGGAGCGATTTGTAATCTCCCATGATGCATTGGGGGGTTTTCTCACCCATGTATTCCATTGTTGCTCTGATCCTTCAGTCGTGTTCGGTTTGCCACTTGCGTGGTGAATCAGGGGGGTGTTTGGGTCTAGAGATCTTTCCCACCCTTGGAGCGCTGAATGGAGAGAAGGTTTAGGGTTTGGAGAGAGAGGCGAAGATGACGAGTTCCTATAATCCAGGAAAGAAGAAAGAGAGGGTAGAGAAGGTAGAAATAATGAATCTGATCGAGAGGGGGAGCCAAAATTGGTGTGGATGACATGGAAGGGGAGGGTTCCGAGCTGTGTGATGATTCGAAAAGTTTTGTAACGAAGAGTGATGCATGTCAACACAAGGACACTCCAATGGGCTTGTTTTTAGCTCAGTGGGCGAGAACATGTTTGTTGCCAATCTAGAGATAAAGCATGGTAGAGATGGCATCTACATCTAGGAAGGAGGTCCATGGACTATATGCAAGCATGTTGTGGAGATAGAGGTATTTGATTTTGTTCGAAGCCTGATAACCATAAGTTCGAGAGATCTTGGAGTAATTTCTATTTTGTTTGACCTGTTTCTCACTTCTGGTATACTTTTATAGTTTTTTTTAACACAGTACAACCTCGCAAGGGAATTCACGTGGAGGCAATCGGCCACGGTGGAGGTTGGATGCGGCAGCGTCAGCCGTGGTAGGCGACTCTCCCGATCCGTGATTGTAGGGACAGTTGTTCGAGTACTTCTCTACTCCTTCTGATGGAGTATCGTCAGTCATGAAAAATTACTAAGTGCACATGATAGAAGTAGTAGATCAATAAGGACTGTTAGATTAAAAATTATGGGTTTAATTGTGTGGTGCTGATTAGTCTGTAAGTTGTTGTGGGACTAATTACAAGATGCACTTAAGAAAGTTCTTATTTGATCATTTAATAGTGGAGATCCAGCCGTTCGGTCACTTGAGCAATTATTACTGCTGCCTATTTCCCCAGCCACCTCTGACTCTTCTCCGGTTTACACTCCGCCGCCGCATTTGACCAGCCCATCGCCCCCCGCGCAGAAGCAACACAGGCACAAGCACACCGCCGGCCGTAATCGATTGAGGCGAGGGACGACGGCGAAGCAATCCACCGGTCACGCCGCGCCCCTGGTTATCAAGCAAGGTACGTTCGCCGCGTCCATCAGGCTTCACAAATCTGCTCTGCATTTGGGCTGTCCGCCCGCCGGCCGCTGCGCCCAAAACCCTAGTTCGATTGCATTATAATGCCACTTTCATTTTAATCCAACGTAGTGGGATGGATTCGGCCGATTTCTGGCTCGAGGATCTAATAGTCTCGCCCGACGCCCGAGAAGATCCATCCTGTGCCACCACGCCGCCCGTCCTCCGTGCCCAAGGGCTCGAGCTTGAGCTCTTACCAGCCGGCAATGGCGCCCCGTCCCCTCCCGCGGTCACGTCCAGGATATCCGTGCAGAAGTCCTGCGCCACCGTGGCCCGATTCGACGGCTTCAAGACCAGGCTGGCAACGGAGACCGGGCTCGGCGGCATGCTCCGGGTCAAGCCGCTGCCCAAACTGAACCTCAAGTTCAGCGCCTTCCTGATGGAGAGGGTCAACGTCGACGACCGGTCCATCCGGATCGACGACGAGACCTCCATCAAGTTCTCCCCTCAGGACGTCAGAAACCTCTTTGGTCTGCCATGTGGGGCCAGGACCTTATCATCAAAGCCGGTTCGCCTGTCGGAGGCCTGCAAGGAGTTCAGGCGGGCGGCGGCCGAGATCGGTGGCAAGGGCACACATAGCCTCAAGGCGGTGGAGGCCATTCTCCTGAAGGAGCTGACTGAGGCATCGTCGACGCAGGTCGAAATCGACTGCTTCAAGATCGCCTATGTGGTTTTCGCCGTAGGACATGTGTTGTGCCCTTCCTCCAAGTATGATTACACCAGCATCGACTACTGGCAAGCACTGTGCAACATTTCAAGCATCGCCGAGTTCAACTGGTGCGAGTATGTCCTGGGACACCTCATGCCGACCGTCGAGAAGCTCAAGGCCGACATGGAAAGAGGGTACTCCCCAATTCACCTTTCAGGATGCCATCTCTTCCTTCAGGTACGTAGCTGGCCTCTGTTTTTTACAACTCATTGCAATTGTTTTCTTACTGTAATGTAATGCCCACTAAGCATTTCATTTATGTTTTTTCCTTCATGGATAACAGATTTTTGTCCTGGATAACATGGACCTAGGCGCGGTCACCCTTCGGCAGCATGCTTCTCCAAGAATTTCCCTGTTTGACTGTGCCACGCTGAGGAAGATGATTGGCATCCTGACCACAGGTGTCACCGGGGACAAGTCTTTCTTCTTAGCCCGTGTGAGAAATTAATCTGATACTAACATATATAATACCCCCATGCATATATATTCTTGTTGCTATAACCATGACATGATTGCTCCAAAAGATGCTCAAAAACACTCCGAGTATTAGTATTACTGACATCACAATTACCCCAGCAGGGTCTACGCCGCGACGATGTTGGGTACACTGTCAGCAATGCTGGACACATCGCAAGAGCCGGTGCCCACAACGAGCAGCACCCATTTGTTTCCAGTCAT
>NW_025238372.1:0-4277 GCF_018294505.1 Triticum aestivum
AGTATGTTAATTAGGTTATCTATTTAGTTATGAATTTAGCTAGGTTTCAAAATTTGAACTGGACATGTGATATGTGCAAATTTGAACTGGACATGTGATATGTGCATATGTCATGTTTTGGACATGTCATGTTTGGAAAATGATCCGAGTGGCCTATGTTACGCCGGAATGTTGATTCATTTACGTTCCGGTGAATTTTAGGTGCTCGATATGTCCATTTTTTAGCAAAGGTCATGCCGAAATTTCCCGTGAATAAAGGCATGATTTTGTGCTACATAGTTGGCATATCGAGTGCTCGCACATAGATTTCTTTTTATGTCATTTCTCATTTATTCATACTTTTAGAAATAAAAGAGGACACTTAATCATAGGAAACATGTCGAACAACGAAGAAACCGGGTTTCCTTCTGACCAAGATGCAGACGAGATGGATTATGAGGGTGAACAAGAGTACCTCGACTATTTGACTGCTAAGCAAGGTTGGCAGGTCGGCCTCGATGATGGTACTGATGCCGACATCGACACCGACAGCGCCGGCACCGATGGCGGCACCGAGACCGGGGGGGAAGGTACCACCGGGGAAGGTACCGGTGGGGAAGGTACCGGCCCCGATGCCGCTACCGAAAAGAGGAAGCATAAGAAGCAGAGGATACGAAACCCTAACAAACTAGGGATTGGACGACTTGTGATCACAAAGATGGCACCTGGCAAGTTTGAGCCGTTAGAGCCGGAAGAACCTCGCAAGTGCTATGGGAACCAAGTAGGATGCATCCTACGGGAATGCGCGAGCATCAACGACGATGACTTAAGGAGTAAAGAACATTTGACGCAGTTGCTCCTAACAAAGTTGCAGAAGAGATTCAAGTTCCCCGACCGGGATGATAACATAGAACAACCGTGGGATGATCCGAAGATGAAAAAGATTAACAATCACGCCATGGGCATGTTCAGCAATGATTTGGCCTCCTGGAAAACGAGGGTGAAACGAGCTATTGAGGCTGATGAACCCCTGTCCAAGATTCTGGAGGAAAATCCTACACTTACGGAAGAGGAGTTCGAAAAGTTCAAGGACACTTGCACTAGCGAGGCAGCCAAGGCTAAGGCTGCGAAATTCAAGAGCCTTCAACAAAGGAACACGGGGAAGCATCGCCTCGGAAGCCATGGCTACCTCAGTAAAAGGCCCATATGGGATAAGGAGGACGCGGAACGTGAAGCCGCGGGTCTCCCAGACCCCTTCGCGAAGTTCACCAACCCCTTGGAGCATGACATCATCAGGGCCCGCTACAAGTGGGACAAGGAGAAAAAGGTTTTTTACACGGACAAAATCACGAGGAAATTGATTAGACTACTGGAGAAGCAACACCAGCTTGCAGCCGAAAGCCCTACTTCTTCGATGAGGCCCAAGTGGGACACCCCTCTCAACCGGGCCTTGAACAAACTTAAGGGACTCCCTTTGGATCAGCGGCCGCAATATGGTCGTGTGCACGGCGCTGGAGACGGCGCCACGTGGAAGGTGTTTTACAATGAGGGCCCGGAGGCCAAGAAGCTGAAAACGAAGTTTAGTCAGGCGGACATCGACGCGAAGGTGAAGCTTGCGGTCGAGAAAAAAAGCAGCTAAGGACGCGAAAAAAGCAGCCGAGGACAAATATGAGTTGCTACAGCAGGCAGTCAATGCAGCTGTAACTGCCTGCAGAAATAATTTCGCTACTAACTTGGTTCCAGTTATCATCAACTGGGCGAAGGAAAATCCAGACAAGACGTTACATGATTTCCCGATGCCCAGTTTCGTCGGGAGCAACTCCATGAACAACAACACCATCACACCATCACTTGCTCACGCAACCGGGCCTCCTCTCGCAGCCGCTCCCACTCATAGCAGCCCGTCCTCACTCTCAGGCGCGCTAGGTGGGCCTTCGTCTTTGGCTGAGCTCGACGCCATCACGGTAATTACATGTCGCACCAACATATATATATATAATATTCCATTTTTGTTGCCTTTCAGTTGTTTTACGCCATAGACATATGTGTTTGCAGGCGAAAGAAACCCCGTGCACCATACTCTACTTGATCAAAGGCCAGAAGGTGGACGTGGGAAAGGGGATGATAATGGACCCCTCTCAATGCACGTTCCACAACCAGCCGATCCCCGCTGGGCACTTCAGGGTTAGCTTGACCAGTGTGAAATCGGGGCACAAGGATTTGCCTCCTCCAGTACAGCATGTGGGAGCGGACAACGAGACCCCGCCGCGGATTGGAAGCTGCAAGAATTGGGTGCTGCTATGGCCGAAGAATCTTATTCGTCTGGAGCCGGCCGAGAGCACACCAATAACTACCACACATCAACAAGCATGTGTGAAGACCACCACTCCGCCTACGCAATTACCAGCTCCTGTATTGCCGGGTGAGAGCGGCGGACGACATGATGAAGGGGGTCCAATAGTACTGGCTGATGTAATTTCTCCTGTAGAACAGAGAATGGATGATGAGACGGAGGTCGACCCTATGGATTACCTCAATACAAACGCATATGACTGTGACATAGATATGATGAGTCAACCATATGACGAATCGGGCTATCAGCTTGCTAATGAGGATATTGATGATATGCCCGGGCAGGGTCGTACCATGGATTGCAAAAAGTCTCTCTTCATGAAATCCTCACAGGACATGCCTGAAGATGCCGCCTCAACACAGGCTCAACTAGCCGGGCGCGAGGGTCGTACAGTACTTAGCCCAGGAACACTGGGGTAGGGGTTAAGGAAGGGTCTGGAAGGTGTGCCCAAGAAAAAGGAGAGGAAGAGATCGGGGAAGGTAACTGTCTCCAAAAAAGCCAGAGCACATAGCAGCCAGATGATGCATTCTGAAGAGCGTGTACCTGTGAAGAGTGCGGTCATGTTCCATCTCATGGGCGAGCCGATGCTACCACCGAAACCGCTGGAGGCAATATCAGGGGATCTCAAGAGACTGCACGACCATGTGCTGTCGACTGAGAAAAGCCTACTAGCCTCAAAGGATCCAGGATATCCAACATGCGCGGCTCGTGTGCCTGAGGGGAAGTGCTACATCGACACACGGCCCGCGGAGGTGTTCTTCTTACGGTTTGACCATATCTTTGAGATGTTTCTAACAAGGAGGCTTGATTTTACTATCGTCCGCCTTTTTGCGCTACATATGAGCTCCGTCATGAAGAGTGAAGAAGTCTCGCAAATCTGTGTGGTGGATCCGTACTACATGCACGAGTCTTTTTTGAGTCTCGGCGACTTTGAGCGTGAAACTGCTAGGGAGTACCTCCAAAACTTCATGGTACAGAATAAGGACCGGGAAATTGTCCTCATGCCTTATCATCCAAAGTAAGTCAGTTCCGGACAACCCTTTCGTACATTTCAATCATTCCTTCTCTCTCATATGGGGAATAATTTGAGGTGTCTTTTCCCCGCAGCAACGGGCACGCCGTCCTTATCGTTCTTTACCCGCAAGTCTCCCATGCCATGTATTTTGACCCTTCCAGAGACTACGAGAAAAAAGACTACACCCACATAATGAATATTCTAGATGATGCTCTCCAAGGCTTCAGCTTTAGAGGTGGCCACGTGCAGATCAAGAAACGAAGGAACAAGAAGATGGGTTTCGCGCATAAAACTAACTTCTCCTGCATCCATGTCCCAAAACCAAGCAACAAGGATGGATTCTACATCGTCCATCTCATGATTCAGTTCAACACGGATCACCAAAAGCTTCGCATTAACAGCAGAAATGATGATCGTATCCACAAGTGGCTAGAATCTCATGGAGAAGCGGATTGTAAACTTAGAGTTGACTTCTTTCGCATCCAAAGCGACATTGCGATGATCATCATGAAAGAAGTCGTCGATGAGAAGGGGATGTTCCACCACGGCCCTATATCGCGAGCTGACGTCCGAACTCGCATAGGCATGCAACGTGTAGACCTTACGCCGTTCAAGAAGCTAGGGTTCGTCCTCGAGGATATGGAAGGATGGAACTTCTAGTGATTTATGATGCCGATGATGATGATATGTGTCAGTTGAACTTGTATACTTCTTGTAGCGATGAAACTTTGTGATGTCCACGGTCCATGCCGAACTTGCGTAACGCTACTTTGTTAGTTTGTGTACGATGACCTGCGTACCTCTAGTTAATTAATTTGCGTACTGTATGTTGCATCTAGTTGCTAACCCTTTCTTTTTCGGTGTTGCTCTAGTATATTTTGTTGCATATATATGATTGTACATCCTCTTCATGAACATGCATCTCTAACA
>NW_025238373.1:0-4277 GCF_018294505.1 Triticum aestivum
GAATGAGCTTGAAGAAAAAGGCTTTTTCAACACTGCAAATAATTCTGTTGATTGGGTACTTCCTACAGTGACAATTTTGTTACTCCATAGTTAATTTATCATGCACTAATTGTTTGCTTGCTGCAGGAGAATAAGCTCTTTTCAGAACGTGTAGATAAATTTAACAACGAAGTTTTTGCTCGGCATCACCTCCCCAAATACTATGTGATCAGAGGAATCATTGTATGATCTTTAATGACTTACTCTCCTGTATTTCAAGTTGGCACTAATGCTAAATTTGAATTGCAACTAATCTCAGGATTATCGTTCAATCTTGATGCGCAAGGGTAGCTCTCAGCAAGCCGCTTTTAGTGAGGTAGACTATTTCCCTTTTTTGCAATTCAATAGCAATGAACTAGACAGCTTATTGATTGCTTCTATTAGGTTGTTGATGAAGTATGTGATAGGTGGATTAAAAGTTGCGAAGAGGTATAGAATTTTATACTGTTCTACAACATTTTAAGCATTTTAAGCTGTCTCAAACCGCATAGGATGAGTGGTGGAAGATGGAAAGTTTGCATTACTGGAAAACATTTGTATTTCAGTCTAATCATTTTTTATTGCTTGTATATTTATCAAGTTTTGGATGGAGACATGCTATTATGAGCACCTCTTCTATGATATTGTTAGACGTGTGAAGATTGCGGTAAACGTCTTGCCTCGGTATGAGGGGACGTGGTTCATGTTTATAGGCAGGGGCGCAGATCCCTGTAGCGCATACATAGGAGATAGAATACATCTTGGAGGAGAAGAAAGGAGAGATAGAGATAGCCACGGTTACAAGGATAACTATCTAGGCTAAACAACTACCAGAATATCTTTCCAAGAAATCTATCACGTTACAAGTTACAATATGCGCCAAACTATGTGTTTAACACCCTCCCTTAATCACAACTTTGTTAAGTTGAGAATACGTTTGAATTCTTCGAAACTCCTTGTAGGCAATGCCTTGGTGAAGCCATCTGCAACTTGATCTCTGGAATGCACAAACCGGATCTCAAGCTTCCTGCTAGCAACCCTTTCTCGAACAAAGTGAAAGTCAATCTAATATGTTTTGTTACTTCCTGCTAGCAACCCTTTCTCGAACAAAGTGAAAGTCAATCTAATATGTTTTGTTCTTGCATGGAAAGCGGGATTTGCAGACAAATAAGTGGCACCAAGATTGTCACACCAAAGACATGGAGCTTGAGTATGTTTTATCCCAACTTCTCTAAGCATGGACTGAACCCAGATAATTTCTGCTGTAGCATTGGCCAAAGCCTTGTATTCTGCTTCTGTACTTGATCTTGAGACTGTAGCCTGTTTCTTTGCACACCAAGATATTAGGTAGGTCCAAAGAATACTGCAAAGCCACCAGTTGAGCGCCTATCATCAATATCTCCTGCCTAGTCAGAATCAGAGAATTGTTGACAAGAGTTGAAGTAGACTTGGAGAAAGTAAGACCAACATTAACATTATCTTTAACATATCTTACTATTCGTTTTGCAGCAGTCCAATGAACTGTAGTGGGAGCATGAAGAAACTGACAAACTTTGTTCACAGCAAAAGAAATATCAGGTCTTGTAAGAGTCATACTGGAGTGCACCAACTAAGCTTCTGTACTTGGTGCTATCTTCCTGATTCAGGAGTTCTCGCTCTGTAAGAGAAATCTTTTCAGAACTTGACATTGGAGTTGGTGATGACTTACAGCCCTGTAGCCCAGCTCTTCTTACAAGATCAGTAGCATATTTTTCCTGAGATAGGTGAAGTTCACTTACTTGTCTCCTTACCTCAATACCTAGGAAGAAATGCAAGTCTCCCAAACCCTTTAGTGCAAATTCAGCACTGTGATCTTTCAACAGTACTGCAACTACTTCATCTGACGAGCTTGTGACAATAATATCATCAACATAAATGAGCACAAAAATGGATGTGTTGAACTTATTGTAAATAAACAACGATGTGTCAGATTTGTAAGGAGCAAAACCAAGTGCTTGCAGTTTTTGACTGAGACGGGAGTACCATGCCCTAGGAGCTTGTTTGAGTCCATACAAAGCTTTATCTAGCTTGCAAACATGGAAGGGTGTGCTTTTGTTCTCAAAACCAGGAGGTTGCTTCATATACACTTCCTCTTCTAGAACACCATGAAGGAATGCGTTTTGAACATCTAACTGTATGAGACTCCATCCCCTGGAAACAGCAATGGACAAGACAAGACGAATGGTGGCAACTTCTACAACAGGACTAAATGTGTCCTCATAGTCTATGCCATACCGTTGCTTAGATCCTTTTTAAACAAGTCTAGCCTTATAACAATCAATAGTTCCATTAGACTTCCTTTTGATTCTGAATACTCACTTGCAATCAATGAGATTTTTACCTTGTCATGCAGGAACCAGATGCCATGTCTTGTTTTTCTGGAGTGCTTTGTACTCTTCTTCCATAGCTTGCTTCCACTTTGTGTCACCCAATGCCTCATCAAGCGTTTGTGGTTCACCTGTGGAGCAAGCTAAACCAAACTTAAGTATCTTTTTATAATTAATAGGTTGCAGTACCCCTTTTTGTAGATGTGTCCGTGGCACCTATGGTGAAACAACAGAAGTTTGCTGCACAAAAGATCCGGGGTTTGCAGCAGAAGAATCCGCAGCAGAATCCCCCAATGATCCCGAGGCAGATGCCCTGTGATCTGACGAGGGGGCAGGATTTTCTGCGGCTTCAGCGTGCGGTGAAGGAGTGGCCACCATCACAGAAGATATAGCCGCAGCAGGGGACCTGCTCCCACCAGTGGCGTCATCATGGGGATCCATCCGGGATCAATCGCAGGTCAGGTGGTCCACCGCATGAGGCCCTGAGCGGGTCGGCTGATGCGCACGCCGCGCGTAGCAGGTGGGCGGATCTGGGAAGTAGCTCGTTAGCTGCCGCGTGGAGCGCGAATATTGGCGCGGGGCATCAGCGCCCGCTGATTGGTCGGAGGCGCGCCACCCCGCCGAGTCGGGACGTTCGACCCAAGCGCTGTTGGCCAGGTCACTGTCAGGTGCAGGCACAGACGATGGCAATCCCGAGGAGGATCTCCTGTAGGTCTGGTGCGGCCCAGATACCGAGGAGGATATGTCCCCCGAGGGCCTGCACATGAAATATGGCTCGTTTGGAGCCGTTTCTTCACTGTTTTCATCACCATGACCATCATTTTCTTCGCTGCTTTGTCCTGCATCATCATATAACTCAAGCAAACCATTATGAGGATTAGTTGGCACGTGATCATTACAGTTATTTTCCCAAGAGCACCTACTAGATGTGAGGGCAAAAGAAGTATTTCTTCGCGAAGAAGGGCACCGGCGTTTGGATGTAGATCAGCAAAGGGAAATTTTGTCTCGTCAAAGACGACATCTCTGGAGTTATAGACTCGTCCAGTGGAAACATCAAGGCACTTAACTCCTCTATGTTGGGGACTATAGCCCAAGAAGACACATTGTTTTGATCGAAACATAAGTTTACGATCGTAAGGTTTGGCCAACACGAGCACCCGAAAACACGAAGTGATGTATAATCAGGTTTGGTGTGAAGAAGTCTTTCTACCGGTGTTTCATGATTAATGACACGACTAGGAAGCATGTTGATGATATGAACATTGGTAAGAAAAGCCTCATCCCAAAATTTTAGAGGCATGGATGCGCCGGCCAAGAGAGCTAGACCAACCTCAACAATGTGCCTGTGTTTCCTTTCAGCCGATGCATTCTGTTGATGTGCATGAGGACAAGATACTTGGTGAGAGATGCCAAGAGTTTGGAAAAACGAGTTTAATTTTTCATACTCCCCTCCCTAATCGGATTGGACGACAATGATCTTGCTATTAAACTTTTGTTCAACGAGAGCTTGGAAGTTGTGAAAAACTTGAAAAACCTCAGATCTTTTTTGTAAGTAAGTAGATCCAAGAATACTTGCTATAGTCACTAATGAAGCTAACATAGTAAGTATGCCTACCAACAGAATTCGGGGCAGGACACCAAACATCAGAAAAGATAAGTTGCAATGTTTTGGTAGAAATACTCGTGGAAATTGGATAAGGTAATTGATGGCTTTTAGCCTTTTGACAAGAATCACAAATTGTTTCGACATCACGCTCTCCAACATATGGGATTTTATTCTTCCTAAGCAATCGTTCAACTAAAGAAAAAGATGCGTGGCCTAGTCTATCGTGCAACCGTGTCGAGGAGATTTTGGTGACACCATAAGCTTGCTTATTTGCTCTTCTAAACTCC
>NW_025238374.1:0-973 GCF_018294505.1 Triticum aestivum
TTTAAAAAAATGAAGTGCCCATGTAACAGATGAGTTCTCTTCAGAAACCCTGATACTTCGAAAGAGATTGTCCAGTTTGTACACGAAGTGCGTCCAGTTTTCGCCGTAACCGTCTCTACTCTTTTGCACATGCTATGTGGGTGAAATGATGATACCATGCCAAGTTTCGACATTTTGAGAGTTCATTTTGTAGTGATTTTCAATTTCACGGTCATTTAGCTCAATCGGTAAATGACTAAAAATAGCAAATAATGTCAGAAAGTTTTGAAAATTGATGACGTCGCTTTGAATGGTGTGTACGGAACACAAAAAAGTCTGGAGTTATAATAAGTTAAAAAAATGAAGTGCCCATGTAAGTGATGAGTTCTCGTCAGTAACCCTGATACTTCAAAAGAGATTGTCCAGTTTGTACACGAAGTGCGTCCAGTTTTTGCCGTAACCCTCTCTACTCTTTTGCACATGCTATGTGGGTGAAATGATGATACCATGCCAAGTATCGACATTTTCAGAGTTCATTTTGTAGTGATTTTCAATTTCACGGTCATTTAGCTCTCTAAACTAATCGGTAAATGACTGAAAAATAGCAAATGATGTCAGAAAGTGTTGCAAATTGATGACGTCGCTTTGAATGGTGCGTACGGAACGCAAAAAAAGTCTGGAGTTGTAATAAGTTTAAAAAAATGAAGTGCCAGTGTAACAGATGAGTTCTCGTCCGAAACCCTGATACTCCGAAAGAGATTGTCCAGTTTGTACACGAAGTGCGTCCAGTTTTTGCCGTAACCCTCTCTAGTCTTTTGCACATACTATGTGGGTGAAATGATGATACCATGCCAAGTTTCGACATTTTCAGAGTTCATTTTGTAGTGATTTTTAATTTCACGGTCATTTAGTTCTCTAAAGAATCGGTAAATAACTAAAAAATAGCAAATGATGTCAGAAAGTTTTGAAAATTGATGACGTCGCTTTGAATGGT
>NW_025238374.1:983-1506 GCF_018294505.1 Triticum aestivum
TTTAAAAAAATGAAGTGCCCATGTAACAGATGAGTTCTCGTCAGAAACCCTGATACTTCAAAAGAGATTGTCTAGTTTGTACACGAAGTGCGTCCAGTTTTTGCCGTAACCCTCTCTACTCTTTTGCACATGCTATGTGGGTGAAATGACGATGCCATGCCAAGTTTCGACATTTTCAGAGTTCATTTTGTAGTGATTTTCAATTTCATGGTCATTTAGCTCTCTAAACAAATCGGTAAATGACTAAAAAATAGCAAATGATGTGAGAAAGTGTTGAAAATTGATGACGTCGCTTTGAATGGTGCGTACGGAACGCAAAAAAGTTTGGAGTTGTAATAAGTTTAAAAAAAATGAAGTGCCAGTGTAACAGATGAGTTCTCGTCAGAAACCCTGATACTTCGAAAGAGATTGTCCAGTTCGTACACGAAGTGCGTCCAGTTTTTCCTGTAACCCTCTCTACTCTTTTGCACATGCTATGTGGGTGAAATGATGATACCATACGAAGTTTCGACATTTTCAGAGT
>NW_025238374.1:1516-2113 GCF_018294505.1 Triticum aestivum
AGAAAAGTCTGGAGTTGTAATAAGTATAACAAAATGAAGTGCCAGTGTAACAGATGAGTTCTCGTCCGAAACCCTGATACTCCAAAAGAGATTGTCTAGTTTGTACACGAAGTGCGTCCAGTTTTTGCCGTAACCCTCTCTACTCTTTTGCACATGCTATGTTGGTGAAATGATGATACCATGCCAAGTTTCGACATTTTCAGAGTTCATTTTGTAGTGATTTTCAATTTCACGGTCATTTAGCTCTCTAAACAAATTGGTAAATGACTAAAAAATAGCAAATGATGTCAGAAAGTGTTCAAAATTGATGACGTCGCTTTGAATGGTGCGTACGGAACGCAAAAAAGTCTAGAGTTGTAATAAGTTTAAAAAAATGTAGTGCCAGTGTAACAGATGAGTTCTTGTACGAAACCCTGATACTCCAAAAGAGATTGTCCAGTTTGTGCATGAAGTGCGTCCAGTTTTTGCCGTTACCCTCTCTACTCTTTTGAACATGCTATCTGGGTGAAATGATGATACCATGCCAAGTTTCGACATTTTCAGAGTCCATTTTGTAGTGATTTTCAATTTCACGGTCATTTAGCTCTCTAAACAAAT
>NW_025238374.1:2123-2736 GCF_018294505.1 Triticum aestivum
GATGTCAGAAAGTTTTGAAAATTGATGACGTCGCTATGAATGGTGCGTACGGAACGGAAGAAAAGTCTGGAGTTGTAATAAGTTTAAAAAAATGAAGTGCTAGTGTAACAGATGAGTTCTCGTCCGAAACCCTGATACTCCGAAAGAGATTGTCCAGTTTGTACACGAAGTGCGTCCAGTTGTTGCCGTAACCCTCTCTACTCTTTTGCACATCGTATGTGGGTGAAATGATGATACCATGCCAAGTTTCGACATTTTCAGAGTTCATTTTGTAGCGATTTTCGATTTCACGGTCATTTAGCTCTCTAAACAAATCGGTAAATGACTGAAAAATAGCAAATGATGTCAGAAAGTGTTAAAAATTGATGACGTCGCTTTGAATGGTGTGCACGGAACGCAAAAAAATCTGGAGTTGTAATAAGTTTAAAAAAATGAAGGGCCAGTGTAACAGATGAGTTCTCGTCAGAAATTCTGATACTTCAAAAGAGATTGTCCAGTTTGTACACGAAGTGCGTCCAGTTTTTCGCGTAACCCTCTCTACTCTTTTCCACATGCTATGTGGGTGAAATGATGATACCATGCCAAGTTTCGATATTTTCAGAGTTCATTTTAT
>NW_025238374.1:2746-4277 GCF_018294505.1 Triticum aestivum
AAAGTTTTGAAAATTGATGACGTCGCTTTGAATGGTGCGTACGGAACGCAAAAAAAGTCTGGAGTTGTAATAAGTTTAAAAAAATGAAGTGCCAGTGTAACAGATGAGTTCTCGTCCGAAACCCTGATACTCCGAAAGAGATTATCCAGTTTGTACATGAAGTGCGTCCAGTTTTTGCCGTAACCCTCTCTACTCTTTTGCACATGCTATGTGGGTGAAATGATGATACCATGCCAAGTTTCGACATCTTCAGAGTTCATTTTGTAGTGATTTTCAATTTCACGGTCATTTAGCTCTCTAAACAAATCTGTAAATGACTGAAAAATAGCAAATGATGTCAGAAAGTGTTGCAAATTGATGACGTCGCTTTGAATGGTGCGTACGGAACCCAAAAAAAGTCTGGAGTTGTAATAAGTTTAAAAAAGTGAAGTGCCAGTGTAACAGATGAGTTCTCGTCCGAAACCCTGATACTCGGAAAGAGATTGTCCAGTTTGTACACGAAGTGCGTCTAGTTTTTGCCGTAACCCTCTCTACTCTTTTGCACATGCTATGTGGGTGAAATGATGATACCATGCCAAGTTTCGACATTTTCAGAGTTCATTTTGTAGTGATTTTCAATTTCACGGTTTTTTAGCTCTCTAAATACATCGGTAAATGACTAAAAAATAGCAAATGATGTCAGAAAGTTTTGAAAATTGATGACGTCGCTTTGAATGGTGCGTACGGAACGCAAAAAAAGTCTGGAGTTGTAATAAGTTTAAAAAAATGAAGTGCCAGTGTAACAGATGAGTAATCGTCCCAAACCCTGATACTCAGAAAGAGATTGTCCAGTTTGTACACGAAGTGCGTCCAGTTTTTGCCGTAACCCTATCTACTCTTTTGCACAAGCTATGTGGGTGAAATGATGATACCATGCCAAGTTTCAACATTTTCAGAGTTCATTTTGTAGTGATTTTCAATTTCACGGTCATTACCTCTCTAAACAAATTGGTAAATGACTAAAAAATAGCAAATGATGTCAGAAAGTTTTGAAAATTGATGACGTCGCTTTGAATGGTGCGTACGGAACGCAAAAAAAGTATGGAGTTGTAATAAGTTTAAAAAAATGAAGTGCCAGTGTAACAGATGAGTTCTCGTCCGAAACCCTGATACTCGGAAAGAGATTGTGCAGTTTGTACACGAAGTGCGTCCAGTTTTTGCCGTAACCCTCTCTACTCTTTTGCACATGCTATGTGGGTGAAATGATGATACCATGCCAAGTTTCGACATTTTCAGAGTTCATTTTGTAGTGATTTTCAATTTCACGGTCATTTAGCTCTCTAAACAAATCGGTAAATGAATGAAAAATAGCAAATGATGTCAGAAAGTGTTGCAAATTGATGACGTCGCTTTGAATGGTGCGTACGGAACCCAAAAAAGTCTGGAGTTGTAATACGTTTAAAAAAATGAAGTGCCAGTGTAACGGATGAGTTCTCGTCCGAAACCCTGATACTCCGAAAGAGATTGTCCAGTTTGTACACGAAGTGCGTCC
>NW_025238375.1:0-4276 GCF_018294505.1 Triticum aestivum
ACACTTCCATACATTTTTGATCATATTTGGACTAACCTATTAACTCAGTGCACCCCAGTGCCAGTTTCTGTTTTCTGCTGTTTTTGTATTTCAGGTTTTCCCATTACGAAAATTGCCAGAAAAATTCCGGAAAAATTATATAAAAAATCAGCGTTCTGGAAGCTTCCACGCACCCGAAGTAGAGCCGGAGGGGGGCCACCAGGGCTCCAGGCGCCCTGGTGGCGCGGCCCCCCTCCTGGCCGCGCCGGGGGGGGGGGGGCGCCTGGGCCCCCCAGGTCTCCGCTGATGCCCCCCTTTGGCCTATATTTAACTCGCCTCCCGAAACCCTCGATGACGGAACCCTTTTTCGCGATCTCATCTCTGTTCCGCCGCCGCCGCGCTTCCAAGATCGGGAGCGCCAGGAGAACTCTTCCCGGCACCCTGCCGGAGGGGAGGATCACCACCGGGAGCCTCTCCACCAACATGGACGCTTCCCGGATGACTCGTGAGTTGTCTCCCTTGGACAATGGGTCCATGACCAGTAGCTATGTGATGTTCTCCTCCCCTTCTTGTGCTTCACTAATTAGACCTCGTGAGCTTCCCTACATGATCGAGGCACATATGTAATCCTTATGCTGTTGCTATGATGAGTTTGCTGGGATCCGATGGATTGTGAGATTATGTTCAGATTGTGTTTGAGTAATATATTTGATTTACCTCTTTTATATTTATGTTCGTAAGTAATTCTTGCATGTTCTCCGTTGCTGTTTATTGCTTTGGCCAAGTAGTAGGTAGTGACTCCAAGAGGGAACGTTATGCTTGATTGTGGGTTCATGCCCCTCGATGACTAGTTTGAGTGACAGAAACATGAGTCTAGGGGATGTGCTGTTGCCACAATGGGGAAAACAACGGTGCTTGTGCCCGCGGGTGCAAGGATTGTTTACTTTACGCAAAGTTATTTTAATGCAGTTGTCTGTTGCTTTGAGTTTACACTATGGGTGGGACTCGCAACTTAATACCAGCGAGATGTTCTGGATAGATATCTCAAGGTGGATGATTAGTAGTAGATGCAGATGGATTTCGGTCTACTTACCTTGGCGTACCGCCCATGCTTTGAACCTATACCTTTCTTGCAGTATAGTTAGCATTGGTTTGCGCACATAATTCTGTCAATTGCCCAGCTGTAATTTGTTTACCTCACATAGCTGTTTTATCGTCTTTTGGGAGAGACATCACTAGTGAACATCATGGGACCCCGGTCCATATTACTATCATTGATCACATCCGCTATTTACTTTCCTCTTTTACTTACTATTTGCAGCAATACCTATCACTATTATCACTTGCGTTTG
Organism: Triticum aestivum; assembly: GCF_018294505.1. Lineage (NCBI taxonomy): Eukaryota > Viridiplantae > Streptophyta > Magnoliopsida > Poales > Poaceae > Triticum > Triticum aestivum. The sequence continues at coordinate 1,332 of NW_025238375.1, forward strand.
ATCCTTTGTAAACGACAAGGCCGGAGGGATTGACAACCTCTCTGTACTCGTTGGGAGCAAAGTTATTTGTATCTGTGTGCAGGTCCAAGTTGATTGCTAATATCTGGCGCCGTTAGCAGTTGACACCTTCTTGTTGAAACTTGGAGTCTCAGGGGAAATCGATCCTTGGTATCTTTGCAAAGGGAAAAACTACCGCTACACTGCATCTCAAACCTTCCACTTGTGTTAACCAACGAGGAGCGAGAGCCAGCTAGCACCGCGCTCCGCACGGCCCGTGACTCCGAGGAGCCGGATTCCTCTCAGAACTCCGACCCCCCCGCGCCCCTGCCGATCGAATCCGATTGGGTGCCAATAATGGAGTTCACCGCTGCGGAAATCTTTCAGCACTCGCCCTTCGGCGACATCCTGAATTCTCTAAAGTCTCTCTCTTTATCAGCAGAGCCCTGGCCGGACTACGGTCAGCGAGGATGGGATACGGACGATGAAGAAATTCAAAGCCCACCCACCACCCACTTGGTAGCCACTATCGACAATCTAAACGACGTGCTCAACTTCGACTCCACAGACATCGACAGCATGGATGACGATGCAGGAGATACAGATGAACCAACGCCCATAGGGCATTGGAGAGCCACCTCATCTCACAATGTGTACATCGTGGATACCCCTAAAGGAAGCGACAACGAGGAAAAAGGGGATGGAACGGGGGATCGATCCCTCGAAAAACAATCAAAGCGTCGGCGTAAACGCCGACCCAAGCCCCGCCTCAATAAAGACTCAGCCATAGAGCAGGATGAGCCGGTAGACGATGAGCAGGCCTTAGAGTAACCGTCCGAACAGGGCAACACGGATAGAGAAACCGAACATCCTTCCCCAGGCGAAAATGGCACTCCGGACGACCTTACGCCGGATAAACCCACGAAGTAGAAGAATCTCCACAAGAGGCTCGTTGCAACAGCACGCAGCCTGAAAAAGCAGAAGCGGAAGCTAAAAATGGCGGAAGATGCGCTCAGGATTAGATTGTGCAAAGTAATCAATACCGCAGATAAATACGGCGACAGTCGCCACACTAAAAGCTATCCAAAGAGAAAGCTACTGCCTGAATTCGACGAAGAGGCCCTAGAGCCCTCGCATTCAAAAAATAAGAAAGCCACACGGTCGGATAGACGACCCCATGGCTAGCATAAAGCGGCAAGCGGCGCCGCACTTAAGTCCGCATGCGACCCACTTAAGGATTCGCATCATGGCCCAGCCAGGTCCATTTACGGGCCAAGAAAGCAAGCTCTCGTAAGCGATGCAATAAAGCCATTATCAGAATCCGGCACACCCAAATACAGGGACGCCGCACACCCCCTATGTTTCAATGACGAGGTCCTGGACTATGAATTTCCAGAGGGATTCAAACCCGTAAACATAGAGGCATATGATGGAACAACAGACCCTGGAGTCTGGATCGAGGATTATATCCTCCACATACATATGGCTAGAGGAGATGACCTCCACGCCATGAAATACTTACCCCTTAAGCTTAAAGGGCCAGCCCGGCATTGGCTTAAAAGCCTTCCTGAAAACACAATCGGAAGTTGGGAAGAGCTCGAGGACGCTTTTCGAGCAAATTTTCAAGGGACCTATGTCCGCCCTCCGGATGCAGACGATCTTAGTCACTTAACTCAACAGCCCGGAGAATCAGCTCGGCAATTCTGGAATAGATTCCTCACTGAAAAGAATTATATAGTCAGCTGTCGGGACGCCGAAGCCTTAGCAGCTTTCAGGCATAACATCCGAGACGAATGGCTCGCCGGACACCTCGGCCAAGAAAAGCCAGGAACAATGGCCGCACTGACAAGCCTCATGACCCGCTTTTGTGCAGGAGAGGACAGCTGGTTGGCAAGATGCAGCCCCAGCGACCCAAGTACATCCGAAGCTAGGGATGGAAACGGAAAACCACGACGCAACAAGGACCGTCGCCGGACTAAGGAAAAAAGTCCGAAGAGAACGGCAGTCAACGCCGGATTCAAAAGCTCACGACAGAATCAGACGAAGCCGCCCCTCCAGGATAACAGGGATGATCCATCCAAATTAAACAAAATCCTGGACAGGATATGTCAAATACACAGTACTCCCGGAAAGCCTGCTAACCATACCCACAGAGATTGTTGGGTTTTCAAACAATTCGGCAGACTCAACGCCGAACACAAGGGGCTCGACACACCAAGCGAACACGAGGACGGACCCCAAAAGCAGAGCGCCAGGAAACAAAAGAATTTCCCACAAGAAGTAAAAACAGTAAACTTACTTCACATAACAAAACGTGTGGCACCCATAAAGGTACGCACCACACGACCTATCCCAAAGGGGTCCCGCCACTGGTTGTCAAAATCAATCATCTTCGATCAGCTGGATTATTCTAGAAGTATCAGGAACGCAGGCTGGACTGCCTTGGTACTCGATCCAATAATTGGCGGACTCCAGTTTTCAAATGTCCTTATGGACGGCGGCAGTGGACTAAACCTGATATATCGGGACACAATCCGTCACATGGGGATAGACCCAGCAAGAATCCGCCGCAGCAAAACCGCCTTTCAAGGGGTAACGCCTGGTCCGGAGACCCATTGCATGGGTTTTCTCCGGCTCGAAGTTATATTCGGCTCTACCGATAACTTCCGCCGCGAAAAGCTGACTTTCCACATCGTCCCATTCTCAAGTCGCTATCAAGCACTACTGGGACGCGAAGCTTTCGCCCGCTTTAACGCAATACCTCATTATGCATCTCTAACGCTTAAGATTCCCGGTCCATGAGGCATCATCTCTTTGAAGGGGAAGCATTGAAATGCGCCTCCCCCAAGCGGAGGACTGTACGGCCGCTTTGACAGCCCCACAGTAAAATGGCTTCACTGGCCAAAAAGTTCGGAATAGGTCATTAAAGACCACGAACGCGGATAGAC
>NW_025238376.1:0-4275 GCF_018294505.1 Triticum aestivum
CGAGTGCTCCTCGTCCGCTTCCGGGCTAGCAAGGTCTTTCTGGCATGGAAACGTAGGGATCGGTCGTCTCCAATCCAGCCAAGGCCGCCGGAGCACGTACGCACCCCGTTCCCAAATCCACGCCATTGAGGAGGGAGAACGAGGCTCCACCTCCAAATCCACTGCAGCGAGAGAATGACCCAACACGGCCACCGCAGCTGGCCGACCTCGCCGCTTGAAAACGACGATGTGCTGTGGGAGATCCTCCTCCGCCTCCCGCCTCTGCCCTCCTCGCTCCCGCGCGCTTCCGCTGTATGTAAGCGCTGGCGAGGCATCCTCACCGACCCAAAGTTCCACCGTCACTTCCGCGCCCACCACCGGAATCCGCCCTTCCTAGGCATCTTCGAGTGCCGCGATTTGACATCGTGTTCAACCCGGGCTTCGACCCACCTGACCGCATCCCTCCGCAACGCTTCAACCTGCGATGCTACACAAACACGGCCAATAATAATTTGCTCGATTGCCGCCACGGTCGCATCCTCTTTGAAGACCTGGAGCGGCGAGAGGTCATTGTGTGCGACCCCATCACCGGCGAGAAGCATTGCGTGGCTGTTCCGCCTGAGTACGAGCCGAGCTTTCGCCCCTCGGCTGTGCTCTGTGCCGCTACTGCTAGCGACCAGGGTCACGTGCACGGTGCCTGCCACTACAGCCCCTTCAAGGTGGTATTGATGTACTCCAAGGATAATCACCTCCTCGTGTGCGTTTACTCCTCCCAGACTGACACATGGGGCAATCACATCTCAACGGCCGCGCCATGTAAGATCTATGATGCTTCTTATTCTGGGTCACTTATTGGTAATACACTTTATTGGTTGTGCACGGGAGATCGCATCCTCGAGTTTGATATGGACGGGCAGAGTCTACCTATGATCGAGGGCACCGTTGTAGCAAATGATTTGAACAATGCCAGTCGTAAGATAATGCAGGCCGATAATGGTGATGTTGGATTAGCAATATTGTCTTACCCATACTTCCAAATGTGGCAGAGGGACCTCAATTATCATGGTGTTATGAGATGGGTGCTGCAGAAAACAATTGACATCAGCATAATTCTTGGACTCCCTCCCCTGATTGAAGCAAGGCTGGAAGAGTGGAAAACTATCGAAGGATATACCGAGGATGCAATTTTTTTATGTGTGGGCGGCAGCCTATACATGGTTCAACTTGATTCGATGAAATCCAAGAGACTTCAAGAAAGCGACAATTTCTTTTGCTGCCGTCCTTTCACGAGTTTCTATGCACCAGGTGATTGCTCGTTCAGTCATGTTTCGTACATGGTTGCTGAAATGTCTTTGTTCTTCTTCTTATGTCACGACAATAAAAGCTTAGTAACAAGTGTCCCTCAGCACAATTGTCAAATGAGTGAAAATATAAAATCAAATGTTAATGAGTAACTTAGTTGGCATGTTTGGAATCCGAAGCTAGTTATACTTTTGAAACTTAGTACTTTCATCAATTCTAAGCTTGCTATTTTGTAACTTAGTACTTTTTATCTGTTGTAAGCTTCTACATAATATCAACTGTCCTTGGATACAATAGTCCTCTTTGTACTTGATGAAGAACCTCCGCAACTGATTAGTACATCTGTATCACATGACATATATTGTTCTAGTATCTAATTAGGTTCCATTTATTTCAAACTGAATACCTAATATCACTTCTTTTCCTAAAGTTTATTATCTCAGGCATGTTTTTTTTCTCTCCGTAAAGTGATGAGGGATGAGTTTAGATGAGAAATTGTAGACAATATTTTGTTATGAGCTAAATTCTAGGCAGTTACATATAATAGTTTCAGGAATATTTGTTGTGATTTACAACATATGTGACTTTGGGCACTATTGCTAGTATCTATAAATGAAAAGTTAGTTATTTTGCTAAGTCATATTTCCTTCTCTTCTCCATTAAAAGCAACTCACAAAACATCTACGAAAAAAACGTTAATTTTCTAAAGTCATCTCATATATGTAACTGGCTCATTGTTGCTTTCTGTTGTCCGTCTTCTCATCAGAACTATTGTTAATTGTCCGACTTCTAATACTTCTAGGCACAACGATTAAGGATGGATCTAGTTGAGAAAATGTTGCACATTGCACATGACGACTCTCTGATTTGAGTGCTAATGCGTTGAAGCAGTTCAATAGGTAAAAAGAACTTCTGCATATAGTTTCTGGGATTTGAACTGTTTGATTTTCTCTTTAGAAAATATTTTGTGACCAATGTGGGTAGCATGCGCTCTCAAACTACTATTCATCCACTAGTAGGGATGCACACATGCTAATGACACAGACAAACACTTAGAATTGTGGTAATGCTAAGTAAAAAATATAACTCATGTTGAATTAAATGATACACAGATGATCGACATGTTTTATGCCTAGAGTTTTCACTTGGTTTGGTTATTTCACATTCAATAAGCTGAAAGCAATGTATTAGTAGCTCACTTTATTATTTCAAACGCCGGCCACATCATTCAATTCCCCAACTGAATTAGTTTGTGGGAAAAGGCTGAAGGGTTTATTTTGTTGTCATTGCTATTTCTAGGAGATAGTCAGGAATATGATACAACCCTTCCCCGGATCCTGCGCAAGCGGGAGCTACATGCACCGCGCTGCCATTTTAGTCAGGAATATGATACAACACTATTTTTCTAAGGGACATGAATAGCTCTTATTATTTTAGTGATATGATATAGCCACTAAATTCTTGTTCATACACTATCATACACAGGTGTTTTTGTTATATTTTCTCTTTTTCTGCACTGGCTCACTAATAGACTAACACTTCTGTTTTCTCCAGGTGAAGAAAGGGCTACTGCAGTTGTTAGTTGTAGCTGAGTTTGCCGCGTCGCTTCAATGTGCTTGGGATTGTCTATATGTTATTTGAAAAACTAACTGAGCGTGCACTTTAGTCTGGCTAAGATTGTAATGTAGAGTTCTCGAAAAAAAGTTTGCAATGTAGCCGGATGCCTTTAAATAAATTATTATTGTTTTGAGCAGGACTTCATCGTCTCTTGATTTTTGTACATGCTTCTACTTGGCAGCTCTTCTCCTAAGCCATGCCAGTTGTGCTTCTCAGCTGTGGTTCGCAAAGCATGTCATTCCTAGAAGATTTACAAATTGGCATGCTGGGCGGGCAAAGTCGATGTGCTTTTGTAGGCAGGAAGATATAGTTTAGTTGAAACATGAGTTGAATTGCAGAAAACAGGATTAAATCAAATTTATGTTGCTACCGCTGCCCACTCCTTTGGTCTATATGCAACTATGAACAGACCTATCTCTGGGATGAAATTCCAAAGGTACAGAGTTATCCATGCACCATGACTCTGGTGGAATTTGAAGTCAAATTCCAGTGCTACAGAGTTGTGGCTCATACGACGATAAAGGGTTTCCCCCCGCTTTTATATTATAAAGCAACCATCCGATACAACCACTCGCTGGGGCCGCAACACAAACGAGCCCAAAGGAAAAAAGGGAAAAAGAAAGAGAAACAAATGCCAAAAACGGTAGATCAATGCAACAAAGATGGCCGGCAACTGTGCAACCTCCGGGGAAGTACCACCGTGCTCCTAGCACTCCGGAGCGTCGCATACCGAGCAACACCTTCAAGAAGGAATTCAACAACGACGCCCCTGCTGCCCAGACAAGTCCTAAGGTTTTCCTTGGTACACAAAGGGCAGCGGGGAAGGGGTATATCCAACACCCTTCAGGAAGGTCCGGCGGCGCCCGCAGGCGTCACTGCGTCAATGTCGGACGAGCCACCGGGGATTTCTCCTGACCCAAACAACCACCCCACGCATGGACGATCTGAAGTGCACCACCAAACCTGCCGCCCACCGGGATGTGCCACCACGGTCACCGAACCAACTTCGCAATCTCCCTGAGGCTACCGACACGACACCTCGAGAAGGCACAAGGAGCCAACGGGCTCGGGGGCGTCCGCAACTCAGCCAACGGGAGGGGACAACCACCACCACTACTGTGGAGCCAATTGGACGTGATGACAGGGGCCTACCAGGCCCGAACTGGCCCGGCTGGGCCCTAAAAGGGTCCTGACAAACCCTGCCGCCACGCTGCAGCACATCGACCAACGAAGCCGCCACAACCCCCAGCCCCTGACGCCGCGCCACCTCCACCAGGGAGCCATGCCGCCGCTTGCCGAACCGCCGACCCGCCCCAACCCAGTTGGGGCCCAAAAGTCCCCAGATCTGGGTGGAGCGGACGCCGTCGCCCAGCCACA
>NW_025238377.1:0-1618 GCF_018294505.1 Triticum aestivum
CTCTATTTATATAGGGGAGAAGGGGGCTGCGCCCCCTTTAGGGTTTCCCACCCCAAGGGGTGCGGCCAGCCCTAGATGGGACTTGGGGAGGCGGCCAAGAGGGGGAGAGAGGGGAGGCGCCCACTAGGTGGGCCTTAAGGCCCATCTGGACTAGGGTTTGCCCCCTCCCACTCTCCCTTGCGCCTTGGCCCCCTTGTGGGGGGCGCACCAGCCCTCCTAGGGGCTGGTCCCCTCCCACACTTGGCCCACGCAACCTTCTGGGGCAGGTGGCCCCACTTGGTGGACCCCCGGGACCCTCCCGGTGGTCCCGGTACATTACCGATATCGCCCGAAACTTTTCCGGTGACCAAAACAGGACTTCCCATATATAAATCTTTACCTCCGGACCATTCCGGAACTCCTCGTGACGTCCGGGATCTCATCCGGGACTCCGAACAACATTCGGTAACCACATACAAGCTTCCTTTATAACCCTAGCATCACCGAACCTTAAGTGTGTAGACCCTACGGGTTCGGGAGACATGTAGACATGACCGAGACGTTCTCTGGTCAATAACCAACAGCGGGATCTGGATACCCATGATGGCTCCCACATGTTCCACGATGATCTCATCGGATGAACCACGATGTCAAGGACTTAATCAATCACGTATTCAATTCCCTTTGTCTATCGGTATGTTACTTGCCCGAGACTCGATCGTCGGTATCCAATACCTTGTTCAATCTCGTCACTGGCAAGTCACTTTACTCGTTCCGTAACACATCATCCCGTGATCAACTCCTTGGTCACATTGCGCATATGATGATGTCCTACCGAGTGGGCCCAGAGATACCTCTCCGTTTACACGGAGTGACAAATCCCAGTCTCGATCCGCATAAAACAATAGATACTTTGGGAGATACCTGTAGTGCACCTTTATAGTCACCCAGTTACGTTGTGACGTTTGATACACCCAAAGCACTCCTACGGTATCCAGGAGTTACACGCTCTCATGGTCGAAGGAAGAGATACTTGACATTGGCAAAGCTCTAGCAATTTAACTACACGATCTTTGTGCTAGGCTTAGGATTGGGTCTTGTCCATCACATCATTCTCCTAATGATGTGATCCCGTTATCAACGACATCCAATGTCCATAGCCAGGAAACCATGACTATCTGTTGATCACAACGAGCTAGTCAACTAGAGGCTCACTAGGGACATATTGTGGTCTATGTATTCACACGTGTATTACGATTTCCGGATAATACAGTTATAGCATGAATAAAAGACTATTATCATGAACAAAGAAATATAATAATAACACTTTTATTATTGCCTCTAGGGCATATTTCCAACAGTCTCCCACTTGCACTAGAGTCAATAATCTAGTTCACATCACCATGTGATTAACACTGACAGGTCACATCACCATGTGACCAACATCCAAAGAGTCTTGGGTTTGATCATGTTGCTTGTGAGAGAGGTTTTTTAGTCAACGGGTCTGAACCTTTCAGATCCGTGTGTGCTTGACAAATCTTTATGTCATCTCCTAGATGCAGCTACCACGCTCTATTTGGAGCTATTCCAAATAACTGTTCTACTTGGAGCTATTCTAATTGTTGCTCCATTATACGTA
>NW_025238377.1:2917-4274 GCF_018294505.1 Triticum aestivum
GGTGCTAGCATACCTTTTAGCATTCTTAGGATTGACAAAACTTTTCTGATTGTATCACATACAATCTTTCCTTACGAAAACTGGTAAGGAAACTCGTCTTGACATCCATCTGCCAGATTTCATAAATGCAGCTTATGCTAACATGATTCCGACGGACTTAAGCATCACTACGGATGAGAAAATCTCATCGTAGTCAACTCCTTGAACTTGTGAAAAAACTTTTCGCCACAAGTCGAGCTTCATAGATGGTGACATTACCATCCACGTCCGTCTTCTTCTTAAAGATCCATTTATCTCAATGGCTTGCCGATCATCGGGCAAGTCCACCAAAGTCCATGCTTTGTTCTGATACATGGATCCTATCTCGGATTTCATGGCTCCTAACCATTTGTCAGAATTTGGGCCCACCATCGCTTCTCCATAGCTCGTAGGTTCATTGTTGTCTAGCAACATGACCTTCAAGACAGGATCACCGTACCACTCCGAAGTAGTACGTGTCCTTGTCATCCTACGAGGTTCATTAGTGACTTGATCCGAAGCTTCATGATCAATATCATAAGCTTCCACTTCAATTGGTGTAGGTGCCACAGGAACAACTTCCTGTGCCCTGCCACACACTAGTTGAAGAGACGGTTCAATAACCTCATCAAGTCTCCACCATCCTCCCACTCAATTCTTTCGAGAGAAACTTTTCCTCGAGAAAGGACCCGATTCTAGAAACAATCCTTTATTGCTTTCGGATCTGAGATAGGAGGCATACCCAACTATTTTTGGGTTGTCCTATGAAGATGTATTTATCCGCTTTGGGTTCGAGCTTATCAGCCTGAAACTTTTTCACATAAGCGTCGCAGCCCCAAACTTTTAAGAAACGACAACTTAGGTTTCTCTAAACCATAATTCATACGGTGTCATCTCAACGGAATTACGTGGTGCCCTATTTAAAGTGAATGTGGTTGTCTCTAATGCCTAACCCATGAACAATAGTGGTAATTCGATAAGAGACATCATGGTATGCATCATATCCAATAGGGTGCAACTATGATGTTCGGACACACCATCATACTATGGTGTTCCAGGCGGTATTAATTGTGAAACAATTTCCACAATGTCTTAATTGTGTGCCAAAACTCGTAACTCAGATATTCATCTCTATGATCATATCATAGATATTTTTATCCTCTTATCACGACGATCTTCCAACTTCACACTGAAATTACTTGAACCTTTCAATAATTCAGACTCGTGATTCATCAAGTAAATATACTCAACATCTACTCAAATCATCTGTGAAGTAAGAACATAACGATATTCACTGCATGCCTCAGCACTCATTGGACTGCACACATCAAAATGTGTT
>NW_025238378.1:0-4274 GCF_018294505.1 Triticum aestivum
ACTCGAGAAAGATGTGGGGGTAGTTCCAATTGGTAGGCAACCTCTCCTCGTTTAGCGAGAATGCGAAAGGGACCAATGTAACGAGGAGCCAACTTGCCCTTGATACCGAAACGATGGGTACCCTTTAAAGGAGTAACCCGAAGGTAAGCTTGGTCGCCAATTTCATAAGTCATATCCTTATGATGACGATCGTACTGACTTTTCTGACGAGACTGGGCTGTTTTCAAATTCTCACGAATGATGCGAACTTGCTCTTCTGCCTCCTGGATCATATCCGGTCCAAAGAATTGTCTTTCACCGGTTTCTGACCAGTTCAAAGGTGTTCGACATCTTCGTCCATAGAGAACCTCAAAAGGAGCTTGCTTGAGGCTGGATTGGTAGCTATTGTTATAAGCAAACTCGGCGAAAGGAAGACATTTCTCCCAATCCATACCGAAGGAGATAACGCAAGCTCTGAGCATGTCTTCGAGAATTTGATTGACCCATTCCACCTGACCACTCGACTGAGGGTGGAAAGCGGTACTGAAGGAAAGATGGGTTCCCATGGCAGTTTGGAAACTCTCCCAGAAATGAGAAGTGAAAAGACTGCCACGGTCCGAATTGATCTCTAGTGGAACACCATGAAGTGACACTATTCGAGAAATGTATAAGTCAGCAAGCTGACTAGCAGTGATACTCTCTCGAACAGGAAGGAAGTGAGCCACTTTGGAGAGACGATCAATGACTACGAAGATAGCGTTATTCCCTCTCTTGTTCCTGGGAAAACCGGTGATGAAGTCCATACCAACTTTATCCCATTTCCATTCAGGAATAGCTAAAGGCTGAAGGGTGCCAGCAGGTCTTTGATGCTCTGCCTTAACGCGACGACAAACGTCACATTTAGCAATGAACTCAGCGATTTCTCTCTTCATCCTGGTCCACCAGAACCTCTGGCGTAGGTCCTGATACATCTTAGTGCTACCGGGATGAATCGTGAGAGGAGATTCATGCGCCTCCTTAAGAATCAATTGTCGTAGATGTTGATTCTTGGGAACCACCAAGCGATTCTCAAAGAAAACAACACCACGATCATCCATAGAGAAACATCCACCAACTCCCTTCTTAATGTTTCTCTTGATCCGGGAAATTCCTGTGTCTTGCTTTTGAGCAGCGATAATCCGATCTTCAAGATCAGGTTTCGCCACCAGGGTAGAAAGGAATCCGTGAGGAGCTACGTGAAGGTTAAGCTTACAGAATTCCTCATGGAGAAGTGGTTGGCCTTGCTGCAACATGAGATTGTTGCAATAGGATTTACGGCTTAGAGCATCAGCCATGACATTGGCTTTGCCTGGGGTGTAGGTAATTCCTAGATCATAATCTGTGATTAACTCCAACCAACGTCTTTGCCTAAGGTTCAGATCTGGTTGGGTGAAGATATACTTGAGACTCTGGTGATCAGTGTAGATCTCGCAACGTTTACCAAGTAGGTAATGTCGCCAGGTCTTGAGTGCATAGACTACGGCTGCAAGCTCTAGATCATGTGTAGGATAATTCTCCTCATGTGGATGCAACTGTCGAGATGCATAGGCAATCACATGACGATCCTGCATAAGAATGCAACCTAGTCCCTGTCGTGAGGCGTCGCAGTAGATAATAAAGTCTTTAGTGAAATCCGGTGGCACAAGTATGGGAGCAGAAGTCAGGCGTCTTTTCAGTTCCTGAAAACTGTACTCACACTGTGGGGACCACTCGAACTTTTTATCTTTCTTGAGAAGTTCCGTGAGGGGTTTGGCTACTTTGGAGAAGTTTTCAACAAAGCGGCGACAATAGCTGGCTAGACCAAGGAAACTCCTAACTTGTTTCACGGTCTCAGGTGGAGTCCAATCGAGAACGGCTTGAACTCTCTCAGGATTGACAGCAATGCCCTTACCAGAGATTACGTGGCCTAGGTAGGTCACTTCTGGCAACCAAAATTCACACTTGGAGAACTTGGCATAAAGGCGGTGCTCTCTAAGTTTTTCTAAAACAAGTCTAAGATGTTCGGCATGCTCTTCCTCGTTCTTCGAGTAGATAAGAATATCATCGAGGTAAACCACGACGAACTTATCTAAATACTCCATGAAGATCGAGTTCATCAAACGGGAGAATGTGGCTGGGGCATTGGTTAGGCAAAGGACATGACGGTGTACTCGTACTGCCCATAACGAGTGACAAAAGCTGTCTTGGGAATGTCCCCATTCCTGATCTTGATTTGATGGTAGCCTAACCTTAAATCCATCTTGGAAAAGACTGAGGATCCAGCGAGCTGATCATACAGGTCGTTGATCCTGGGAAGCGGATACTTGTTCTTTATCGTGACCAAATTAACGGGACGATAATCTACAACCATCCGGTCCGTACCGTCTTTCTTCTTGACGAAAAGGACGGGGCAAGCCCAAGGAGAAGAACTAGGACGGATGAAACCCTTTTGCAAGGACTCATCGAGTTGTTTCTTAAGCTCAGCTAGTTCTAAGGGTGCCATCTTATAAGGTCTCCGGGAGATTGGAGCTGTTCCTGGGATAAGATCTATGACGAACTCTACATCTCTGTTAGGCGGAACACCTGGCAGTTCCTCTGGAAAGACATCCGGAAAGTCACGGACTACCGGGATATCTTCAAGGTCTGGAAGAGGGCTGGCATTAAGGGAATAGAGCTGACGCTTTGCAACTCTAGTGGAGACAATGGCTATCTTGCCAGATGGGTGTGTGAGCTGAACGGCCCTGGTGAAACAATCAATCTTGGCATGATGAGCTGTCATCCAGTCCATACCCAAGATGATGTTAATATCCGAAGACTTGAGAGATATCAAGGAGGCAAGGAATGCAAGTCTGTCCACCAGGATTTCATTGCCATAACTTATCCTAGAAGTTTGCCATTTGGATCCAGGAGTTTGAATAAGTAGTGGGGAGGGCATATCACAAAATGACATGTCGTGCAAGTGGGCATAGCTTTCGGAAATGAAGGAATGAGACACTCCAGTATCGAACAGAACCGATGCTGGATGACAGTTGACAAGGAGTGTTCCAAGAACGACATCTGGATCATCATGAGCGGCTTTAGCTGAGACATGATGCACACGTCCATGTTCAGTGGGAGCTGACTTGGCACTGACCATCTTGCGTGATGGCTTACCATGGACAAAAAACTTCTCGGGCTGGGGTGGAGCAACTCTGGTCTGAGTGCAAATACGGGCAATGTGGCCTGGCTCTCCGCACTTGTAACAAATCTTGGAGGTAGGATGTGGACCTGTAAGAGAAGGCGGTCCACCAATAGGCCTGGGTGGAGCATACTGCTGAACTTGATGAGGTGCCACATAAGATGGCCTCGGTACATATTTGGGCGGAAGAGCAGAGTTTGGAACCCAAATCCGGCGCTTCTGAGAATTAGAACCGGAGGAAGATCCCAAAGCACGAGTGTGCTTACGAGACTCCTCGTAAGTGAGTTGAGCTGTCTCTGCATTAATGGCCTTGTTCACAAGGGCTTGGAATGTATCACAATGATGCAGGTGGAGATCACGACGCAACTTGGGGTTGAGACCCTTCCGGAACCTAGCCTGCTTCTTAGCATCCGTGGACACTTCTTCTGTGGCATAACGGGCAAGGTTCTCGAACTCTCTGCTATAAGCATCAACAGCCATTTTATCCTGGGTGAAACTACAGAACTCTTCTCTCTTGCGATCAAGGAGGGCCTGGGGAATGTGATGCTCACGAAAAGACTCAGTGAAATCCTTCCAGGTAGGAATCTGGCCGGCTGGAAGCAAAGTCTCATAGTTCTGCCACCAAAGACTAGCAGGACCTTCCAGGTGGTATGTGGCATAAGTGACCTTGTCATCTTCAGCTACGTTCGCGGAACACAGCTTATGGGTGATGCTACGGAGCCAGTCATCTGCATCGAGTGGCTCGATGGAATGATGAAAGGTAGGTGGATGCAAGCGGATGAAGTCATGAATGGTCACAGGCTTATTGGACTGATGTGCGGTGTTCTCCTCGATACGTGCCAACAAGCGGTTGGACTCACGCTTGTTCCTCTCCATCTCTAGCATGAACTCTGTCAACGAAGGCTGATCAGGAGGATCCTCATCCCTACCATCTCCGTGGTTCTGGATACGAGCAACGGAACTTCGCTTAGCTGATGACATCCTGAGAAACGAAACCAAGGACGAAATCAACATTAACTATGGGCTGTAGAATGTAGGGCAAGGAATTAGTATCTCTCGAACTCCTAGGGAAATTTCGGCAGCATAACGGCAGTAAAAC
>NW_025238379.1:0-4273 GCF_018294505.1 Triticum aestivum
AGTCTGAACAGGCCAACTGGGACACCGAAAAGGCCGGACTGGTGAAGCGGGCGGAGACTGCTGAAGCAGCTCTTGAACCGGTGACAGAAGAACTGTCTAGATTGAAGCGCCAAATCAATGCCATGACCTCTGCAATATTTGGTAAGCAGTGGTTGCCAAAGTTTTATGACTCTTTGAAATTTCATCGTTTTAACATGCATTTCCTGAACCGATATAGGTAGTCGCATTGCTCATCTAGGTTCTGACATGCGGAAGAAGCTCAAAGATGCATATACACTGATTGAACAGCTATATACCAGCGCTCAACGGGTTATATGCGCAACTTCTTATGACAATGCGACACCAACACTTATCAAAGACACGCTCGATCGCCTCTCAATGACGCCAGTGCAACTAGAAGAGCTGAAGCGATCCGCTGCTCAGGCAGGCACTTTGCTGGCGCTGACTCGAGCGAAGGCATGGATAGCGGATCTTGATCCAGCTGATACAGCCAAAGGCTTCCCCAGTGCACAAGAAAACGGCAAAGAATTTGACAATGATGCCCTCAAATGGGTAACAAGGGAGATGGGTCCTTTGGCGAGTCAACTAGCAGAAGAGGCAAACCTGACGATTCACTGATCTTTCTATGATGCAAACAACACACGGGTTGAAGCTGTGATTCCTGAAGTGTAGAACCTTATTCCACCAATCCGTAAGCATACTTACGCCCCTGATGTTGACCCGGCTGAGCTTATAAGTGAAGAGGCTGTCGTTCAGGCCTTGACCCGGATTGATTGGACCACCAATGACTTCCAGCCATTGGATGAGGAGGAGGCTGAACCGACGCCAGATGACCCATCTACCTCTCATAAACCTAGTGATGAAGCTTAATCCGTCAAGGCAGTTGATATGTCAGAAACTGTCCATGTGAAAACAATTCCATATTTTGGGCCTCGGAGTGCCTTGTAATAGGGTAGCAAAAACTTATGATGATCAGCTGCCATCGTGCAGGAGGAGATATTTTGTGTGGATCCGCCATATCGATGTCAATTTTGCTCCAAGTATCAGAATATGCAACTCCTATGTGCATAAAAAGACAAAGGGTCCTGGCGGTTTACCGCCGGACATGTCATAATGCCCAAAATAGGCCGGATTGATAATCAAATCATAAAAATATGAAATTATACATACCGGTGATATAAGTTCCCTGGTTAGTTGGCTGGCCAACTTTTATTGTAATAAGGGTAAAAAAACCAAATCTGGATTATTTGTATCTCCATCATGTTCTGATGTCGTAGAGTAAGTCACACTGGGTGATGATTCACGCCAGATGATCCGGGCTGTTGACAGGTAGTCAACATCAGGTCGGGTTAAGAAACTCCGGCTTAAGAATAAGGTCTGTCAACGTGTAGTTGCAAACCAAGCCGGTTTAAAGAATACTGGGCTAAGAAAATGACTGACCAAGCCAAGAAAATCGGTTTAACATAAAATTCAGCAAAACTCGAATGAAACCGTGTAGTCGAGGCTTTTGGGGGGCTGCCAGGCCCAAATTCGAGGCTTTTTGTGGGCTGCCAGGCCACTGAGTTGAACCATTTAACAAAGCCTTTTAAGATGGACCTCCAACTAACCAATCACCATTTTAACTTTGACAAGTGCAGGGTCTCAAGGAGAGTAACTGTCAAACGTTCGGAGGGTTGTGCCAGGATGACCTGGATAGGAGTGTCTTACTTGATGAAGGCAGGTTAACCCGGGGTTTTAGGTAAATATACCAGGCTTCCAAGCCGTGGGTCGATACCCAGCTACAAGGGTCCATTCAAACTTCTTGGTATTGGACCAAGGAGCCCCCAAGTAACGTGATGAGCTGTGCTCATTAGGTGCCTATGTTTGAGTTGTGCATAGCATCTAAACTCCCTTTGGCCCTTTGGGTGTGAAGCTCCCAAGCTTTGTGGCGTGATAACCGGTTTAACAGGTAGTACTCGCTTTGTCAGCTGAAGCCCCTATGTAGCTCAAATAATATTTGAGAAAAAACAGCAGAGGCCCCGCTTTAGAGCAAGGATGCTGATTTATTCATTGATGATAATATATACATTGTCAAAATATGTACATAAATAGAGCCTATGGCTCAAGTGTAGTAAGGCCGGAGGAGAGCTATGTTCCAGGGCCGCCGGGTCTCCTCCTCATATTTGCGTGAGTCATCTCGAACATCAATGAGGTAGTATGATCCGTTGTGCAGATTCTTGCTGACCAGAAAGGGTCCTTCCCAAGGCGGGGATAACTTGTGTATGTCGGTCTGATCCTGGATAAGCCGGAGCACCAAGTCACCTTCTTGAAAGGCTCTTGTCTTAACTCGGCGGCTGTGATAAGGACGTAGGTCTTGTTGATAAACCACCGATCGTGCCAAAGCCATATCCCGCTTCTCATCTAGCAGGTCCAGTGCCTCTTGGCGGGCTTGCTCATTGTCCGCTTCAATGTAATTAGCAACCCGGGGCGACTCATGATGTATATCACTTGGGAGAACCGCCTCTGCCCCGTATACCATAAAGAAAGGCGTGTATCCTGTTGATCGATTGGGGGTGGTGTTGATGCTCCACAACACAGAAGGTAATTCTTCCACCCAACAACCCGGCGTCCGCTTCAAGGGAATCATGAGCCGGGGTTTAAGACCCTTTAAAATTTCTTGATTAGCTCGCTCTGCTTGACAGTTGGATTGAGGGTGCACCACAGATGCTAGGTGAAGCCGGATGTGCTCCCTCTGACAAAAATCCTCCATCTCACCTTTGGAAAGGTTGGTACCATTATGAAGGAGTTCAAAAATTCTGATCTCTTCCGGTATGATCAGGGTCCGTCGGGCGGTTCAGGTCCAGGTTTTCATGGTGGTGGCGGTTCAGGCTCTAGGTTTTAGAATAATCATAGCAACCAGAACAACCAAGGTGGTAATAACCAATAGAATAATCAAGGGAATCAGCAGCAGTCGGGTTACTAGAGTCACCCGAAGCAGCTGAATGGTGGACAATATCATGTATTCACCACTAGTCTGTACAAGCGTGATCAGAAGCTGCACAAGAGGGCAGTCAATGCGGTTGAACCGGCAGTTCCACGCTATCTACAGTGGTCGGAACAGCCTATTGTGTGGAGTAGCGATGATCATCCGCCCCGGATTGACAATCCTGGTCAGCTAGCTCTGGTGGTGGCACCTCAGGTGGGAGGTTACAAGTTCACTAAAGTACTCATGGATTTGTGAACTTGTAACCTCCCACCTGAGGTGAACTTGTAACCGCCCCGGATATTAATACTGCTTCCTCCATCCATGAGTACTTGGGTGAACTTGTAACCGCCCCAGCAGTCAGCCTCTCCACGTACAGTCCACTTCCGATGGATGTCGTTCATTGACCATGTTGACCAGGCCGCGCCGAGAGCACCAGGGTGGTGGACGACAGCGAGGCCTAGGAAGGGAATGACACAGAGCCAGGGAATACTCCACAGTTGTTTCCCACACGGAGGAGTACGAGGGTTTACTGGTTTGTCTGCCGTCGCCGGAGAATAATAGCATGTGTGGGTGAGTAGAGGGATGGCTAGGCCAGCGATGGGAGTATGGTGGGGCCGTGAGGCCTGCACGACAGCATAGCCGGTCGCGGGAGGAAGGAGCAGGCAGTCCCGTCGGCACTTGTTTGAGCGGCTGGAGCATGAAGAGCAGAGATTGAAGAAGCACGACAGCCGTTGGATGGACATCCAACAGTCACTGCTCTCGTGTGTTGACTAAGTTGACAGGGTGTTGCGTGTGCGTCAACCTTTTTTTTATGAAAGCATACACGTCAACCTGTACTAGGCGCACAAGTCAGCCTCAAATCTGTGGAAAATAGCATACAACCCATCTGCCGTTATTTCTAATAATGTACAGCCCATTTGCTAATTCTTAAGATTTTTTTTGAGCCCATCTTCTTATTGTTAGCATTACACCCCATATTGTGGCCATGGTTAAAAAGTATACGAAATTTTGCATATTTCGGTGCGGTCAACTGTTTTTAATCCGGAAATATCGATTCACATTCAAACTATTTTGAAAAATAATTTATATAAATATAAAATCCAAATAATTGTCCATGCATAAAAATCAATGGAATTTAAGATCTTGTAATTAAGAAAAAGTTGAAACTAATCCCCGGTTTGATGTGTTTTAAAAAATGTACAGGCCATTTCTGGGCAAACCGAATGAAACTCTCATCGTCTTGAAAGATTTGCAGCCGAGTAGGGCCGATAAAGCAAGTAGGCCTTGTTTGGGTATTTCTTTAAAAAA
>NW_025238380.1:0-4273 GCF_018294505.1 Triticum aestivum
CACCTCCGCCGTAGGGGGGGCGGGCCGCAACAGCACGCCCACTGCCGGCGCCGCGCCCAAATCCCACGCAGCCGACCGCCTCCGCTCTCTTGATGGGGATCCGCTGCGGCAGTGCCAGGTCGTTCACCATCGCCACCGCAGTCTGTTCACCACGGACGCCACATGCATGCACCCCGCGGCCGGCCACCGCGCGCCTGGAGCACGCTCTTCCACGTGTTCCCAGTGTGTCGCCGCCGGCTCACTTGAGCGCGCCGCTGATGGCCTTCGGTGCTATCGCAGGCACCAAGACCATCGCTGTGCTGGTAAGTCCTCTCCCCCAGCTGGCGTAGCGCCCGGTTCTACTATCTCTCTTCCATGTCGTTGCAACACCGTCTCTCCTCTGTCGTTGCTGCTGCCGCCACCGTGTTTCTCCTTCCTGCTTCTGCCACTGTCGCTGGAGCTAGCCAGAATGGATCAAACATAGGTGAGTTAAATTGGGGGTGCATCTTTTATCTTGCTTGATACAATCTTCTTCAGTTGTCTTCTAATTTCAGTCACATACATTGCCATGTTCGTTCTAGCACAGCAGGTGTTCGTGTGTATGCCTATGCAATGATAGCACATGTGGTTTCGCGCATGTAATCCTCCTTTGTGTATGCCGATTCGTGATTACCCTTGAGTCAGTAATTCATGCTAAGTAATGGTCTAGGCTTAGATGCTTGAGCCAGTAAACTTACTGGTCAGAATCTCAGATTACTATTTAGCCTTTTCTCAGCAATTTGGAGACATGTCGGCCTGTATCCTTATAATGAAAGGAGGATGAGATTGTTTGTAGCTATTTTTAATGGTATCCTTTGCTATGTTAGGTGGCTTGCTTGATTTAAATATGCTATGGAGGATTACATGGATAATACTCTGCTTAATTTCTTTATTTTGCTTCCCTTCTTGGCGGTCTTCTAATACAGGATGCATGTTTGAAAAAAAGACTCACAAAATTGATATGAAGAAACAACAACCAGAACTTGCTTCAGTAATTTATTCTCCACCAGTGTGTCCTGAATCATTTGTACATTACTAAATTCTATGCTTATTTGTTAGCAGCAAAA
This sequence comes from Triticum aestivum, assembly GCF_018294505.1. Classification (NCBI taxonomy): domain Eukaryota; kingdom Viridiplantae; phylum Streptophyta; class Magnoliopsida; order Poales; family Poaceae; genus Triticum; species Triticum aestivum. The sequence goes on from NW_025238380.1 coordinate 1,086, forward strand.
TGACTAATTCAGTTCTGGTACAATCTTAATACTTGCAGGAAAACCGATCTTCATTAGTCATAAGTAGAGATAAGAAGACTGTTAAGTTTATGGCAAAGTCATGTCATTATTAAGTCTTTATTCTTATTGGATCAGCTTAGTAAAAATGATTTCAGTTGTTGCCCTAAATTCGATAAAGGTAGTAATGTGTTGTAGATACCACCACTTGCATGAACAACCAGAATGGCAATAATAAGTGCTATTTATTCATGTCAGCTTACTTTAAATAAATATGTCTTTCATGGAACAGTATGTGTGTGATGGATCTTTTCAAGTTCGATTCATGTTCAATTAGGTGCATATTTCGTGAGAAAATCCCGACGTCCAGCTCTTCAAGGAGAGGAGCCTGCCACCACCGACGCTGACGTTGCCATGGGTGCCCATCCTTGCTGTCCGATGGAACCACTCAGACGGTCATACCGCGGTCGTCGTCAGAATCATCCGAGTTGATTTAACCAATGTATGTTTGGCAGACCTTTCATCTTTTTAGCAATTGCATCAAACAAGGAATATACCATAACCTATGTTTTTGCAACTTGACAGTTTTGAATCCTCTCTGAATAAGCAGGAAGTTGTATTTGGAAGCTTTCTTGGACTTATATCGTAATCATGGTATATGGCTTGATTGTTTCATGTGGTGCTTGCATAGTATGTGTGTGATGATTTTCCTGAAAGGCAGAAGTTTTATCATGCTATGTTCTTTCAACTTATGTGTAACATTTTGGTTTTCTTATGGACTCAAATCTGATATACTAGACCCAAACCTTTATCCTTCTCCCATTATACACCTAATCTTGTCTGCTCATCATCCAGATTTAAACCTTGCCATTATACACCTAACCTTGTTCGCTCAACATTTTGAAAGCTAGAAATGATGTTCTTTTCAAAAATAAATCTTACTCCTTTGCAGGTGATCTTCGCCACAAGAGCAATGCTAAATGCAGGTTTAATAGAGGCTTCTGAAGGCGACAACTCAATCTCAACAACTGACCCTTCTAATAAACTTTCATGTGTAAACCTATCATTGCAACCTGCAGGTACCTTGGCATGCGTGGATGCAGCCTTTAACCCTTTGGTGGCAGAGAATGAAGCTTCTTTTGGAATTTTTCTCAGGAATGAAGCAACTAAACACTCCATATTCATTCAAGCAACGGCTTTGAATGTTTTTTCAGTTTGCAGGCAGAAGCAATGACGTTACTTCTAGCGGCTTTGGTGGTCAAGGCCTTGGATTCAAACTCTACTTCCTTCTTCTCAGATTGCAGGACCTTAGTCAATGTTGCGGAAGCTAGGAACTTACTTGACAGTCCTGGACATTGGAGAATCAGGCCTATACTTGCAAAGTTCTTCAATCTTACTTCTTGTCTCAACTCTTTCAAGGTCTCTCACATTCCTAGGTATCAGAATATCCTAGCTCATTCTCTGGCAAAGAAAGCTTTCTCAAATAGATCTTCCTCTAGATGCCCTATCCAATGCAGCAAAGTGTCTAGATGTAATTTCAACAAGGCTCTTGAAGCCATCTCTTTCCCTGTGGGAAATCTGATTTCTGTACACTGTTTAGGATGCTAAATTAATAAAGGTTAGCCCTCCTTGAGGGCTACAGTTTGCCAAAAAAAACTGTGTGTAACATTTTGATGTAAGTGATCTGGTGCAGAGGACTACAACAACATGCTCTGTTTGAACAGCAAGCAGGCGGAGCACAGTAGCGACATGATACTCCAAATTTTCACAAATTATCATGGTCAGTGAGTCCAATTATAGCATCTAATAATGTGATGTGCAATTACTTATCTTGTCCATACAGGATGATTTGAACATATATCATATACTCATATATGATAACCCTTTGTTTATGTTTGCTTACCGCTTCTTTATGACATTGTACTGAAGGTCACCAAATTTCACTTTCACTTGTTATCATTTCTTCGGAAATTTTCTCTGTAATTCTAACCTTTTGTACAAGGTTTTGTACATCGTACATATATATCACTGCTTCATAGTTTGGGAGCATAATATGTTAACCATGAAATGGCTATACTGACATTTGTCCTGTTATTTTTTCTGTAATGCTTCCAAATATATTAATGTGTTTGAGACAATTGAATAGGCTTGTGAGCTTTTCCCTTGATGGGCATGGCTTGTTCATAATTAGTTATTTGAGAAGATCAATCTATGCTTCCAAACTAAAATTTGTGCGCACTTGCAAATGGGAATTGTGCCTCCCTGCTGTGTGTGTGACAGTTTGCCTCACGTACTAAACATTTAGTGTAGTCACTTATGAAAGTATTTCTTGTACCAACATGTATAGCATGATAAATCGTGCATGACTTTGCTTAATTGAAAATTAACAGCATACAACTTCTGCATTCTGACTCTTTGTACATGTACAATTGCAGTGTGTTTGAATTGGAGAGGCTTTTGATCACCCCGGAAGAGAGATGCACTTCCAGTGTTGTTATTTTTTTTTGCCAATATTGCAATATGATTGAAGGTAAGTTTGTGCTCCAAAAATTTCTTTGAGCATCCTCATCTCTAAATTTTGATCTAACTCCCTTACATTTTGTTTCTCGGCTTTTGTCAATAGCTTACACCAAGATATCAAGACCAATTCTAGGATTGCATCTCCACTAATTGAACACATCATAGGGTTGGCTTTGAATCGTAATCAGGTGTAATCTTCTTCTTTCACAGGATGGATGAAGCAACATTAACTTTTATTTGCAACATCACACAATGGTGTGTCTCAGTTTCAATTTATACGTTCTTCTGAAATATTTATTATATTTTTTACTAGCATGATTTTTAATTGGTTAGAGCAACTCCAATGCAGTGACCCAAATGGACACGGATTTTGTCCGCATTTTGTCCATTTGGGTCGCTCGTCCGCCTAGCGGACATGAGACGGACCGTGGATGAACCCAATGCGAGACCAAAAAGCGGACACACAATGTTGCCCGCGTGGAGAAGCCGCTTTCCTCCCGCCGCGACCGCGGCCCGTGCCGCAGCTTGCCGTCCCCCGCTCGCCGCGCCGCCCCTAGCCACATAACCCCCGACTCCTCTCCCGCTCCGGCCGCTCCACATAGCCCCCGACCTCAACACCGTGGAGGAGGACGAGGAGGAGTCCTCGGCGGAGGCGCTGCTGGCCAGGAGCG
>NW_025238381.1:0-1148 GCF_018294505.1 Triticum aestivum
AAAAAGAAATACTCCTTTAGTATTTGTGTCAAGCTCTGTTGGAAAAGGCAGTGCCTAGGAGGCGCTTAGGCACGCCTAGGCGCTAGGCAATGGCCAAACGCCTCGCCTAGGGCATAAGCAGAAGTCTAGGCAGAGTAAGTAAGAAATTGTCTATCCAAGTGAGAAATCATGCCATATTGCACTGATATGCCAAAAGGGTCATATTCGAATGGTAGTAACTAGTAGGTAACATACTTATATGCTCTAAATTAATAAAATACAGATATAATAACCACATATACGCCCTGATAGTAAAAAATATGTAACCGCCTAGGCTGCGCCTGGGGCGCTTAAGCACCGCCTAGGCACTAGGCGAAGGCCAACCGCCTCGCTTACGCCTACCGCTTTTTCCAACCTTGGTGTCAAGGCATAGTTCTCACCAAAGATAGTTTGCTCACGCTGCTCGTTCACATGGATAGTACACATAATTTTTATTTTTTTCCTCTAACTTGCATCGCATGTGTGCTTGGGCCATGGTTAGATGGTCTATGATGACGTCTTCCTCTCTACTGTGACGTGTGTTAAGCTATTTGTTTGTGCCGCAATAATGTCAGTTTTGACAAGAGAACATTTCTACCATCCAAACCAGGCTTTTTTCTTTGGGTGTGCCAGATTGTTTTGGTCATGGGCGCTACTCCAAAAGCCAAAGTTCAAGCAATGTATGGTAGAAGGAAGCAAACTTTTAGTAGTCATGGGGATGGAGGTCTTTGATACTAATCGTTGCCGGATCCAGAGACGGCTACATGGTACTAGTGTTACTTGGTACCTTTTATTCTTTCTTTTGTTTGCTTTTCAGCCACTCTGTAGACCTAGGGCTTTTGCTAAATTTGAATTTGTAATAATTACGTTCTAAGTTGTGTGCATCTTCTTGGTGTAGAGGAGAAGTGAATTTTCTGTAAAAAAAAAACTTGTATAAGTAATTTCTCATTAGACCTTTTGAAGGGCTTTGTTAGAGGCACTGATGGATTTTATGGATGATAACGAATGGGCTGACATAGGCAATTTTGATTGGAGATTAGGGGAATCGGTCCACTCTGAAATTCATGGGAGAGGGGTCCGTAGGTTCCGCATATATCATCTGTAAGCCCAGCGTTTTTTGCATTTTAGAA
>NW_025238381.1:2249-4273 GCF_018294505.1 Triticum aestivum
GGAGGGGGTTAAGTGAGCTTGACGATAATTTGGACAGTAAAGTGAACCAACAATTTATTATTTGAGGATGGATGGATAGCGGACTCAAACATAACTCAAGTAAGCCTATAGTTCTTGAAATGTTTTCTTCGAAAAGATCAAATCTATTACAATGATTCACCTGAAATACAAAGCATCTCAAATCAAACATAAAAAAATTACACCAAGGTTAAGAAATCCCGTGTCTACTTTGTCCATGTGTTCCTTAGATTTTTTTATCTATATAATAGCAAAAAGTGTAACAACATGTTTGTCTAGCCACAAATAATAAAAATCATCAACAAAAATACATAGTTCATTGAGCGTGGGCTTCCGGTTAGATCTTTTTACATGGTAAACAATCGAACTTGATTTTTTTTTGGCAAAATTTAACTCTTATCCCTTCTTTTTACATGTGAGGTAAGAAGGTAAGAGTTAATCAAACAACTAATTAATGGGATCAACGGCTCGGATCTAATATATACTTTTACCTCTCAAGTGAAAAGATGAGGTAAGAAGGTAACAGTTAATCAAACAACTAACTAATGGGATCGACGGTTTAGATCTAATATATACTTTTACCTCTCATGTGAAAAGATGAGGTAAGAAGGTAAGAGTTAATCAGACCACTAATTAATGTGATCAACGGCTCAGTTCTAATATATACTTTTACCTCTGATGCGAAAATGTGAAGTAAGACGGTAAGAGTTAATCAGACCACTAATTAATGTGATCAACGGTTGATTCGCAGTTAGATTCTTACTTTCACCATAAACAACAATCTACACGGTGGCCGAGGTTTCATTTCGATTTCAGTCAGATCAAAATTAAATCGGTATGAAATGGGAAAAAATTATTCAAAGTATTATTCATCATCCAAAACCGCGCAATAGTAATTTCAAAATCAGTCTAGCAAAATGAGATCTGACGATTGATACGTCTTCAACGTATCTATAATTTTTGATTGTTCCATGGTATTATATTACCCGTCTTGGATGTTTATGGGCTCTACTTTATACTTTTATATCATTTTTGGGACTAACCTACTAACCGGAGGCCCAGCCCGAATTGCTATTTTTTTTGCCAATTTCAGTGTTTCGAAGAAAAGGAATATCAAAGGGAGTTCAAACAGAATGAAACCTTCGGGAGCGATCTTTTTGGAACAAACGCAATCCAGGAGACTTGGAGTAGACGTCAAGAAGCAGCCGAGGCGGCCACGAGGCAGGAGGGCGCGCCCCCCACCCTCGTGGGCCCCTCGTGGGCCCCTCGTGGGTCCCCTAACCACGGAAAATTATTTCCACCGCCGCAACCTTCTGTATCCACGAGATCCCATCTTGGAGCCTTCACCGGCTCTCCGCCGGAGGGGGAATCAACCACGAAGGGCCTCTACACCATCTCCAAGGCCTCTCCGATGAGTTGTGAGTAGTTTATCACAGACCTTCGGGTCCATAGTTATTAGCTAGATGACTTCTTCTCTCTCTTTGAATCTCAATACCAAGTTCTCCTCGATCTTCTTGGAGATCTATTCAATGTAACTCTTTTTGCGGTGTGTTTGTCGAGATCCGATGAATTATGGGTTTATGATCAAGTTTATCTTTGAGAAATAATTGAATCTTCTCTGAATTCTTTTATGTGTGATTAGTTCTCTTTGCAAGTCTCTTAGAATTATCAGTTTGGTTTGGCTTACTAGATTGATCGCTCTTGCAATGGGAGAAGTGCTTAGCTTTGGGTTCAATCTTGCGGTGTCCTTTCCCAGTGACAGCAGGGGCAGCAAGGCACGTATTGTATTGTTGCCATCGAGGATAAAAAGATGGGGTTTATATCATATTGCTTAAGTTTATCCCTCTATATTATGTCATCTTTCTTAATGCGTTACTCTGTTCTTATGAACTTAATACTCTAGATGCAGGCAGGAGTCGGTCGATGTGTGGAGTAATAGTAGTAGATGCAGAATCGTTTCGATCTACTTGTTGCGGACGTGATGCCTATATACATGATCATGCATA
>NW_025238382.1:0-4272 GCF_018294505.1 Triticum aestivum
GTGTGGTGAATAAAAATATAGCTCCAAGTAAAGTTACCGATGGACAAAGACGAAAGAGGGGATGCCTTCCGGGGCATCCCCAAGCTTTGGATTTTTGGTGTCCTTGGATTTACCTTGGGGTGCCTTGGGCATCCCTAAGCTTAGGCTGTTGCCAATCCTTGTTCCATAATCCATCAAATCCTTACCCAAAACTTGAGAACTTCACAACACAAAACTTAACAGAAAATCTCGTGAGCTCCATTAGCGAAAGAAAACAAAACACCACTTCAAGGTACTGTAATGAACTCATTCTTTATTTATATTGGTGTTAAACTTACTGTATTCCAACTTCTCTATGGTTTATAAATTATTTTACTAGCCATAGATTCATCAAAATAAGCAAACAACACACGAAAAACAGAATCTGTCAAAAACAGAATAGTCTATAGTAATCTGTAACTAACGCAAACTTCTGGAACTCAGAAAAATCTACCAAAATATGAAGACCTAGATAATTTGTTTATTGATCTTATGCAATTGGAATCAGTATTTTATCACGTTCCAGTGATTTTAAACAATTGTTTTCGTGAACAGAAAGTTTCTGGAATTTTCAGCAAGATCAAATAATTATCATCCAAGAAGATCCTATAGGTTTAACTTGGCACAAACACTAATTAAAACATAAAAAAATCTAACCAGAGGCTATATCAAAGATTTATTCCTAAACAGGAGCAAAAAGAAAATCTAAAATAAAATTGGGTTGCCTCCCAACAAGCGCTATCGTTTAACGCCCCTAGCTAGGCATAAAAACAAGGATAGATCTAGGTATTGCCATCTTTGGTTTTAGGAAAGAAAAGAGCAAACTTGTTATCTATGGCATTAATCTTTCTGTTTTGATAAAGCACATGGCTCTTAATGGTAGAATAAAGATTAAGCACATTATGGAAATTTGCATCTAAGCTAGCCTTCATCTCTTTGATAGTTTCGTTTTGATAGGAAAGCAAAAGAGAAGTAGATTCGACCTTCTCATTCATGGGGTGCCCAAATATGGTTTTCATCTTTTCATAGGTATCTACGGCATCCCCTTCATGAAAACCTTCTTCAAAAATAGAGTCTAGGACATGCTTAAACGACGAGGGTAAGGCAACATAAAAGCTTTTTAAATATATTTCAATTTGATATTGAGGTACATAGCTAGCCCGGATTCTTCGTAACCTATCCCAAGCATCTTTCAAAGACTCATCAAGTAGATAACGAAATATTCTGGAATCGTCTTCATCAAAATTGTTCAGACTCTCATTGATGACCCCGGTAGGTTTTTCTATAGCATCATTGTTTATGAGCTTAGAGAGGACAGAGGGATTATCCAAGGCACTAAAACTCGGGAGAGAACCCCGAACCCTTTTTGATTCAGACATAACGGCGGCAAACTAAAGGAACACGAGAAAAGAGGGAACGGAAAGAGAGGGTGAAAACAACGGCAAGGGTGAAGTGGGGGAGAGGAAAACGAGAGGCAAATGGCAAATAATCTAATGCGAGGGATAAGAGTTTGTGATGGGTACTTGGTATGTCTTGACTTGTGTGTAGACTCCCCGTCAACGGCGCCAGAAATCCTTCCTGCTACCTCTTGAGCACTGCGTTGGTTTTCCCTTGAAGAGGAAATGGTGATGCAGTAAAGTAGCGTAAGTATTTTCCTCATTTTTTGAGAACCAAGGTATCAATCCAGTAGGAGACCACGCTCGAGTCCCACGCACCTACACAAACAAATAAGAACCTCGCAACCAACGTGATAAAGGGGTTGTCAATCCCTTCACGGTCACTTATGAGAGTGAGATCTGATAGAGATGATAAGATAATATTTTTGGTATTTTTATGATAAAGACTAAAAGTAAAGAAAGCAAAATAAACGGCGCCAGATATAGGTTGTTGACGGGAGATTAATATGATGGAAAATAGACCCGGGGGCCATAGGTTTCACTAGTGGCTTCTCTCAAGATAGCATAAGTATTACGGTGGGTAAACAAATTACTGTCGAGCAATTGATAGAATTGAGCATAGTTATGAGAATATCTAGGTATGATCATGTATATAGGCATCACATCCGTGACAAGTAGACCGAAACGATTCTGCATCTACTACTATTACTCCACACATCGACCGCTATCCAACATGCATCTAGAGTATTAAGTTCATAAGAACAGAGTAACGCTTTAAGGAAGATGTCATGATGTAGGGGGATAAACTCATGCAATATGATATAAACCCCATCTTTTTGTCCTCGATGGCAGCAATACAATACTTGTCGCTTCCCCTACTGTCACTGGGATCGAGCACCGCAAGATTGAACCCAAAGCTAAGCACTTCTCCCATTGCAAGAAAGGTCAATCTAGTAGGCCAAACCAAACTGATAATTCGAAGAGACTTGCAAAGATAACCAATCATACATAAAAGAATTCAGAGGAGATTCAAATATTGTTCATAGATAATCTTGATCATAAACCCACAGTTCATCGGATCTCAACAAACACACCGCAAAAAGAAGAGTTACATCAAATAGACCTCCAAGAGAAACAAGGATAACTTTGTATTGAGATCCAAAGAGAGAAAAGAAGCCATCTAGCTAATAACTATGGACCCGAAGGTCTGAGGTAAACTACTCACACATCATCGGAGAGGCTATGGTGTTGATGTAGAAGCCCTCCGTGATCGATGCCACCTCCGGTGGAGCACCGGAAAAGGCCCCAAGATGGGATCTCACGGGTACAGAAGGTTGCGGCGGTGGAAATAGGGTTTTGGTTCCGTGTCTGATGGTTTGGGGGTACGTATGTATATATAGGAGGAAGAGGTAGGTCGGTGGAGCTACGAGGGGCCCACAAGGGTGGAGGGCGCGCCCAGGGGGGTAGGCGCGCCCCCCTGCCTCGTGGCCTCCTTGTTTGTTTCTTGACGTCCACTCCAAGTCCTCTGGATCACGTTTGTTCCGAAACTCACGTCCCCGAAGGTTTTATTCCGTTTGGACTCCGTTTGATATCCCTTTCCTTCGAAATACTGAAATAGGCAAAAAACAGCAATTTGGGCTGGGCCTCCGGTTAATAGGTTAGTCCCAAAAATAATATAAAAGTATATAATAAAGCCCATTAAACATCCAAAACAGAATATAATATAGCATGGAACAATAAAAAAATATAGATACGTTGGAGATGTATCACTAACAAAATGTGCAAGCTCCAGCGATCCATCTATGGACTGGTGCAAGCATCTCCGAGTTGGAATATACGCTTTGATGAGTTGATCAAAACATATAGTTTTATACAGACTTGCGGTGAAGCCTGTATTTACAAGAGAGTGAGTGGGAGCACTACAACATTTCTGATAAGTATATGTGAATGACATATTGTTGATCGGAAGTAATGTAGAATTTTCTGGAAAGCATAAAGGAGTATTTGAAAGGATTTTTTCAAAGAAAGACCTCGGTGAAGCTGCTTACATATTGAGCATCAAGATCTATAGAGATAGATCGAGACGCTTGATAAGTTTTTCCAATGAGTACATACCTTGACAAGATTTTGAAGTAGTTCAAAATGGAGCAGTCAAAGAAAGAGTTCTTGCCTGTGTTGTAAGGTGTGAAATTGAGTAAGACTCAAAGCCCGACCACGGCAGAAGATAGAAAGAGAATGAAATGCATTCCCTATGCCTCAGCCATAGGTTCTATAAAGCATGCTATGTTGTGTACCAGATCTATTGTATACCCTACACTGAGTTTGGCAAGGGAGTACAATAGTGATCTAGGAGTAGATCACTGGACAGCGGTCAAAATTATCCTTAGTGGAATAAGGATATGTTTCTCGATTACGGAGGTGACAAAAGGTTCGTCATAAAGGGTTACGTCGATGCAAGTTTTGACACTGATCCAGATGACTCTAAGTCTCAATCTGGATACATATTGAAAGTGGGAGCAATTATCTAGAGTAGCTCCGTGCAGAGCATTGTTGAGATAGAAATTTGCAAAATACATACGGATCTGAATATGGCAGACCCGTTGACTAAAATTCTCTCACAAGCAAAACATGATCACACCTTAGTACTCTTTGGGTGTTAATCACATGGCGATGTGAACTAAGATTACTGACTCTAGTAAACCCTTTGAGTGTTGGTCACATGGCGATGTGAACTATGGGTGTTAATCACATGGTGATGTGAACTATTGGTGTTAAATCACATGGCGATGTGAACTAGATTATTGAATCTAGTGCAAGTGGGAGACTAAAGGAAATATGCCCTAGAGGCAATAATAAA
>NW_025238383.1:0-4272 GCF_018294505.1 Triticum aestivum
CGTCTTGCAAGAGAAAAGACCAACTTCGTGAGCATCACCAAGAAGAAGTGAGAAAAGCAATAGGATGTGGAGAGATTGCTACGGGGACTGGACTGAATCAAGAATTATCTCTTCAAAGACCAGGTGACACTCGATGGAACTCCCATTATAAAACATTGTTGGGTTTGTCAAAGATGTTCTCGTCGGTGGTTAAAGTTCTAGAATATGTTGAGAAAGATGGCACAGATACTGGAAAGAGGCGTCAAGCTAGAGGTCTTCTCAAATATTTCCAGACTTTTGATTCTGCATTTTTCTTACATATGATGATGATGATATTAGCTTTAACAAATGGACTATCAAAAACCTTACAGAGAAAGGATAAAGACATTGTAAATGCTATTTCAGATGTGGAATCAACTAAACGGGAGTTAGAAAAGCTCAGAACCAATGAAGGGTGGGATTCTCTTATGAGGAAGGTATACTGTTTCTGTGAGAAACATGACATTCCAGTACTGGACATGGAAGACGCCTATGTTAACCCAAAGAAGCCAAGACAAAAGACCGGTATTAACAATGAACATTATTACCGTGTTGACTGTTTCTTTGCTGTTCTGGATCTGTTAGGAGAAGAGTTTAATGACAGATTTAATGAGGTAAATTCTGAGTTGCTTCTATGCATGTCTGCTTTGAGCCCAAGTGATTTATTTTCTCGTTTTGACAAGGCGAAGTTGCTGAAATTAGCTAAGCATTATCCCGATGACTTTAATCACCAAGATATGGTGACTCTTGAGCATGAACTTGGTCTCTACATAGATAATATACTCCATGATACAAGGTTTTCTAGCTTGGACAAAATAGGTGATCTAGCTAAACTGATGGTGGATACAAGGAAGCACCTCTCCTATCCTTTGGTATATCGGCTTTTGAAGCTAGCTTTGACTCTTCCTGTTGCCACTGCCACTGTTGAGAGGTTTTTCAGCTATGAAGATTGTGAAGAATGCTTTGCGTAACAAAATTGGTGATGATTATTTGAGCCATAGCCTAATTTGCTTTGTGGAAAAGGGACTGCTGGACGAAATTACTAATGAAGTGATTGTTGATCGTTTTCATAAGATGAAAGATCGTCGTGGGAAGAACGAAATGTAAAGATCCAATGCCATACACCTTTTGTGTGTTTACCATCTCCATTTGTATTTTAATGGCTAATACTAATATGTGTTTTTTCTTCGCAGATAACGGCATTTATATTAGAAATGAATATTCTCTTTTGCAAAGCATGAACTGTTGGGATATGAAGTCTTTTTGTAGGCTCTGATCACCTTAGTGTTAACTTGTTGTGTTACTATTGTCTATTGGATAATGTATCTTTTTCGAACTTGGATGAAATATGTTATGACTTGCAAGAAAATTGCTAAATATAGCATATTTACATGTTTATAAGCCTATGTGTAAACATGTTCGAGAGTTTTCTATCGCTGTGTGCCCCCAGTCGGTTTTTCTCCTGGGTCCGCCCCTGGTGTCATCTTCTATCATTAATTATGCAGGGTCCTGTTAATGTGTCTTACTCCCTCCGTCCGAAAATACTTGTCATCAAACTGGATAAAAGGTGATGTATCTAGATGTATTTTAGTTCTAATGGTTCATGGAGGTCACATAGACAGACCTATGGCAAGAGTTGTTTTAGATAGGCTCCTGAACTACAGTTTGCTGAGCCTCTGCACATCCTCAATTTTTCTCTTGGTCTATTCTACTGTAGCAGTTAGTTTATTTTCTTTGTAGTCAACTAAAATCTCTTATTTTTTCAGGTATGAGTCTTGGTAATCTGTACTGTAATCCTCTAATGGTTCATGGAGGTCACAAGATCACCGCGAGGCAGCGATGGACACCAACCCAGATGCAGCTGCAGATCCTCGAGAGCATCTTCGACCAATGTAATGGAACACCAAGCAAGCAGAAGATAAAAGACATCACAGCGGAGCTCTCGCAGCACGGCCAGATCTTGGAGACCAACGTCTACAACTGGTTCCAGAACAGACGTGCACGCTCGAAGCGGAAGCAGGCAGCTTCTTCTCTACCAAATAACGCCGAATCCGAAGCCGAGGGGGATGAGGAGTCCCTGACCGACAAGAATCCTAGATCAGACGGGTCACAGCAGGAGAACATGGCTGTGAGAGCTCACAACCCTGAGAGGATCTCAGAGATGCACCGCCACTTCGACGCAGCAGAGCGTGAGCAGGTCCGTGGTCCGTGGTCCAGCAACGACGCCTCAAGGTCGTAGGGTGGTCTGGTCCAGATGTCCTTCTATGAGAATGTCTATGTTGAATCCAAGTATGTTGAGCAAACACCATATCTCAGTATAACTCCACTGAAAAACCCCACTGAAAGTATTCTGGATCAAGATAGCCCTGCCAAAAGAAAACAAGTTCAATATTGTGTTGCATGGAACAGCAGTAACTAGATCATGGTGAGTGCAGTTCTTGCTACATTGCTAGGTGTAATAAGACTTACTGGAGTACCCTCAACAACAGTGGAGATATGAGCTGGCAATGTTCCTTCCACATCCGGAACCGGAGCAATCCTATTTCTGTGCAAAATTCATTTGAGCCTTGCAGAGAATCTTCCTGTGCTCGTTTGATTGCAACGGTTGCTCCATCATCTAGATTTCCTTTATGGATTTTCCCATAACCTCCTTGACCAATTTCAGCTGAATCATTGAAATTATTTGTTGCTGTAGCCATTTCTTCCAACGTGAAAGATCTCACACCATCAACCTTGACAGAAAACCTCAACAGTACTGCAAAATTATCTACTTCTTTAAGTTGTTGTAGATTGAATTTAATGTCTACTGTAACTTTAAAGTTTACTTTGCTGTAGAGTTGAAACATATCAGATGTTGTCTCTTTAGAACTCGGATCTAATGTATTTGGATGAGGCTGATATAATATATTCACAGTTTAAATCCAGTTTCCAGTATTACAGAAAGACTGATCGAGTAGCTTCCGACTAAAAAAAATGATGCTCCTATATGTTACTACTTTTTTGACGGGTTCCTATATGTTACTACTACTCCCTCTGTCCGAAAATACTTGTCATCAAAATGGATAAAAATGGATGTATCTAGAACTAAAATACGTCTAGATACGTCCCTTTTTATTCATTTTGATGACAAGTATTTCCGGACGGAGGGAGTAGTTACCAGATAAAGCAGCAAGGCATTTCTAATTTGTCAGACAGCAAGGTTTTTATGTGTAGCACATAAAAACTGTTAAAGGAATATACTGACTTACATGAAGGCCTTGAAACTGTTCATGTTTTGAACGTCTTCTCAAATGTAGAAAGCAAAGAAACTACAATAGCAGCAATAATTGTTCCTGCCAAAATCCCAGCTAGTGTGCCCTTTTTTAAACCCGATGACACCGCTCTTGGAAATTCTGTGAAAAAATAAAGTGAAAAAAAGGGCAAAACAACAAGTGGATCATAAAGCTGGATGGAGTATTAAAGTACCAGTATAAAAAAATGAGACCAACCCAAGGGCTAATCTTCGTTGGCATTTTTTTATAGGAGAAACTCCACGAGCACCACCCGTCCTCTTAAAGTACCAGTATGAAACAGCGTGTAGTGAATTTTAAAGTAAGAAAAAGTATGTTCTGGCTCCTCCTTAAGTTAGTATGCCCTTTCGAAAGATCTTGGCAATTTTCCATTTTTGTGGTTGGTTCCTCCCATCTCTTAGGAGAGTTTGGGTTCCCATGAAGCCTAGGAAACATATATTAGGGTATGGATCGTAAATTCCCCAATCCCCCTTAACTTGGTGAGCCCCTTGTGAAGGAACCCCTCTTTGAGAAATTCTAGGGATATGAACAAGGATAGTCGCACTTTCAAATTATGTTGTTAAGGAAATTACCTTATAAAATTCCTCAAACAAAAAAACCTTATAAAAAAACACAATAAAAAATCATGGCATTCAGGCTGGAAGAAGACAAAGAAATAACTAAGAATCATTATGTTGTGTGCAATAGTTTATCAATTTTTAACATAATAACACTAAACTCGTATGAACTATATAGCGCATATTCCATATGCTAGGAGAATCAAATTAATAATTCATGGATTTATGATTCTACTAGCATATAAAACAGCCACAGAAGCTCTGCTGATATCCCGTCACCTGTCTTGGCAAAATAAATTTACGTAAGGATCACGCATTTCAACCATTTATTTAATATGGTAGAATTATGAATGGCATCCTTTGGTGGCACCAAAGGATGCCATTCATAATTCTACCATATTAAATAA
>NW_025238384.1:0-4272 GCF_018294505.1 Triticum aestivum
AGTTGGCCAGTATGTGGATGACTTTAGTAAGCTAGCACATTATGCCCCAGATGACATTGCTATGGATGCAGCTAAGCAGGAGAAGTTTCTAGAAGGACTGAATGATGAGCTGAGCATGCAGTTGATGGTAGCAACTTTCAACAACTATCAGGAGTTGGTAGATCGTGCTCTTATGATTGAAGGGAAGCAGCAGCAGATTCAGAACCGCAAGAGGAAGTATGGACAAGGGAAGTACAATTCTGGAGCTCAACAGAAGCCATGTTTTACCCCAAAATCGGGAGGACATTTCCAGCATACCCATGGAGGAGGTAGCTCGCACAACCATAATGGTCCCAAGAATGGTAACGGGAATGGAGGAAGCAACGGCCAGAACCGTACCAACCCGTCAACCCCAGCAAAGAGAGACCTAAGCCAAGTCAGTTGCTTTAAGTGCTAGAAGACTGGACATTATGCCAATGAATGTCCTGAAGCCCAGAATGGAAATGGAAATGAAAGCTCAGGAAAGAAGCCGAACCCTTTCAATAGGGGACAGGTGAACCACGTTAATGTGGAGGAGGTTGAAGCCCAGCCAGATGCAGTAATAGGTAAGTTTTTGGTTAAGTCATTTACTGCAATCGTTCTTTTTGATATTGGTGCACCGCATTCATACATATCAAGGGGATTTGTGGATAAGTATAAACTGCCCACCAAGGTTCCTAGAACACCTATGTTAGTAAGATCACCAGGAGCGGAGTATAAGGCCAGTCGAGGATGTTTTCAAGTGCCATTGAGTATAGGTAGGCATGTTTTCCGCTCAGATTTAATCATTTTGGAATCACAAGGTTTGGATGTAATTCTGGGTATGGATTGGCTGTTGATGTATGGAGGAAACATCGATTGCGCCAGTAAGTCGATTTTGCTTACCACCAGGAAGAAGGATCAAGTATGTATCACGGCATGAGCCGAAGAGGACACAAGTAAATTCCTTATCAGGAGTTGTGCAGGAGGATGTACCAGTGGTGAAGGATTTCCCTGATGTATTTCCCGAAGAGTTGCCAGGCATGGCACCAGATAGAGACATTGAGTTTTTGATTGAGCTTTTGCCAGGCACAGGGCCGATATCTAAGAGACCGTACCGAATGCCCGCACAAGATTTGGAGGAAATTAAGAAGCAAATTAAGGAGTTATTGGATAAAGGCTATATTTGCCCAAGTTCTTCACCTTGGGGATCACCGGTGCTTCTAGTGGAGAAGAAGGATGGATCTTTGAGGATGGTTGTTGATTATCGAGGACTAAATGAAGTGAACATCAAGGACAAGTACCCACTGCCTATGATCAATGATTTGTTTGACCAATTGCAAGGAGCTAAGGTATTTTCCAAGATCGATCTGCGATCAGGGTACCATCAGTTGAAGATCCGAGAGCAGGATATACCTAAGACAGCTTTTACCACGAGGTACGGGCTATATGAGTATACCGTTATGTCATTTGGTCTGACTAACGCACCTGTGTATTTCATGAACATGATGAACAAGTTGTTTATGGAGTTTTGGATAAGTTTGTCGTGGTGTTCATTGATGATATTTTGGTTTACTCGAAGAATGAGGAAGAGCATAAGGAGCATTTGCGTTTGGTACTGGAGAAGCTCAGAGAACATCAGTTATATGCCAAGTTCAGCAAATGTGAGTTTTGGTTGAAAGAAGTTGGATTCCTCCGACATGTTATATCCGGAGAAGGAATAGCAGTAGATCCCACAAAGGTTGTCATTGTGACAAATTGGGTAGCACCAACAACAGTTGGAGAGATCCGGAGTTTTCTTGGTCTGGCAGGATACTACCGGAGATTCGTTGAGAATTTCTCGAAGATTGCGAAGCCTATGACGGAGTTGTTAAAGAAGGATACCAAATTCAAATGGACTGAGGAATGTGAGGCCGATTTCCAGGAGTTGAAGAAACATTTGGTTACATCGCCAGTGTTAATTTTGCCGGATCAGCGCAAGGATTATGAGGTGTATTGCGACGCTTCACGTCGAGGACTTGGAGCCGTGCTTATGCAGGAGGGAAGAGTTGTTTCATATGCTTCTCGACAGCTTAAGCCCCATGAGCTAAATTATGCCACACATGATTTGGAGTTAGCAGCCGTAGTGCATGCATTGAAGACATGGAGACACTTTTTCATCGGAAACCATTATGAGGTGTACACGAATCACAAGAGTTTGAAGTACATTTTCACACACAGAAGGAGTTGAATCTCAGGCAAAGGAGATGGTTGGAACTCATCAAGGATTATGATATGAGATTGCATTATCACCCCGGAAAGGCTAACGTAGTAGCCGATGCGTTGAGCCGTAAGAGCCATGTCAACACACTCATGACCGGAGAGTTACCAAAGGAGTTAGCCGAGGACCTTCGCGAACTATGTTTGGTGATAGTTCCGAGAGGCTATGTAGCAGCATTGGAGATTCAGTCAACCCTGATGGATAAGATCAGAGAAGCTCAGAAGACCGATAAGGAGATTGCCTCTATAAAGGAGAAGATGAGCAAAGGAAAAGCTAAAGGATTTCGTGAGGATGAGCACGATACCTTATGGTTTGAGGACCGCGTTTATGTGCCCAATGACCCGGAGATCAGGAAGTTGATTCTATAGGAGGCCCATGATTCGCCATATTCGATTCACCCAGGAAATACTAAGATGTATTTGGATTTGAAGGATACTTTCTGGTGGACCGGAATGAAGAAGGATATTGCGGAGTATGTAGCAGTATGTGATGTCTGTTAGAGAGTGAAGGCAGAGCATCAGAAGCCGGCGGGATTGTTACAACCATTGCCAATACCCGAATGGAAGTGGGATAAGTTAGGCATGGATTTTATCACGGGATTGCCCAGGACTCGTTCAGGCTACGACTCGATTTGGGTTGTAGTCGATCGTTTGACGAAGGTAGCTCATTTCATCCTAGTGAAGACCACTTACACCAGTGCTAAGTTGGCAAAGATCTACATGACCAAGATCGTATGTCTGCATGGAGTTCCGAGGAGCGTTGTATCAGATAGAGGAACCCAGTTTACCTCAAAGTTCTGGAATCAGTTGCATGAAACTTTGGGTACCAGGCTAGAGTTCAGTATAGCTTTTCACCCGCAGACAGATGGACAGACCGAGGGAGTCAATCAAATTTTGGAGGATATGCTGAGAGCTTGTGCGCTAGATTATGGATCTAGTTGGGACAATAATTTGCCATATGCCGAGTTCTCCTACAACAACAGTTATCAATCTAGTTTGAAGATGGCCCCTTTCGAAGCTTTGTATGGAAGGAGGTGCAGGACCCCATTATCGTGGGATGAAGTTGGAGACCGCCAGTTGTTTGGACCAGATTTGATTAAGGAGTCTGAACAGAAGGTGAAGTTGATTCGTGATAGGCTCAAGGTAGCCCAGTCCAGGAAGAAGAGCTACGCAGGTTCTAAACGCAAGGAGACAGTTTACAAAGTCGGAGACAGAGTTTATCTTCGTGTATCTCCACTTCAGGGAGTTAAGCGCTTTGGAGTTAAGGGGAAGTTAGCGCCACATTTTGTGGGACCTTACAAAGTTTTGGAACGTGTGGGAGAAGTTTCTTACAAATTGGAATTGCCCGAAGGATTGTTAGGAGTTCACGATGTGTTCCACGTTTCCCAGTTGAAGAAGTGCCACGCAGAGATGGCTGATATACCGCTGAGAGATACAGTGCCGCTAGAAGTGATTCAGTTGGATAGTGATTTGACCTATGAGGAGAAACCAGTCAAGATTCTCGATTATGCCAGCCGAGTCACCCGCAGCAAGGTTATCAAGTTTTGCAAAGTTCAGTGGAGCCACCACACCGAGGAAGAAGCCACCTGGGAGCGAGAGGAAGATCTGCTGAAGGACCACCCTCACCTATTTTCTAGCCAACCCGAATCTCGAGGGCGAGATTCATCTTAAGGGGGGTAGGTTTGTAACATCCGAAATTTTCAATTTGGAATGTTATACATAGATCATCATTTCACATCATATTTTATTGCATTTTGGCTTGATCCTAGAAGTTTCACGCAACTCAAGGACCCACGGAGAGAGTTGGGAATTTCGTTATTTTCATTTTTTGAGTTTTCTCAAATTTATAAAATAGGATCATTTGATTTTATTTATTTTATCTTCAATTATTTCTTCTATGAAAATATGAGAGAGGGAATAAAATGACTTTCCCAAAATAAAGAAATATTGAGGATTTGGTAATAAAATCAAAAAAGATTTTATTTTGGAGTTTATTGCTATTTTATTTGAATTTAG
>NW_025238385.1:0-4271 GCF_018294505.1 Triticum aestivum
CTGGGAGGCGAGAGGGGAAGAGTGAGCGAGGTCTAGGGTTTGGGGCGTCGAGGGGGTCTTTATCTTCCTTGGTGTACCGGCGGATGATCGCTACGGCGACAACCGAGGCCGTGGCGCCCTGGATGGAGGCCACGACCCCCTCCCGTGAATAGGAGGAAGGGGATGTGGGGTTAGGTGGGCTGGGCCTCTCCTGTGCACTAGAGGCCCAGGTGATCAGGTGAGGTCTTTCTTTCTATTAATTTCTTTATAGAGTTTTATTTAATTTTAGTGCACTAAAACACCTTACAAAAAAGTTGGTTCACCACCATAATTACTTATGGAAAATTTGCCACAGTTTGTATATTTTAATTTTGACATATCAAAACTTTTATTTTCTGACTTTAATTTAAATTTGAATTTGGACCGAATTCGAACCAACGCGTGTTTAATAACAGTAATCGCGGGGACATGGCATCATTAGCAAAGGATTACTGTAGCTTAATTATCCGGGCATTACAATTCTCCTCCACTACAAGAAATCTTGTCCCGAGATTTAAGGGGTGGAGTAAGGTGGAAAGACTCGGGATGGACGGAGCTCAACACTAGATAGGTACCTGGGGGCAATCTCAGTGAACGTGTCATAGAGGCATCTCTTGAGTTGAAATTCAAGAAAGTCAATGAGAGCAATGCTAGAGGGTTAATAAGAAGCTTCAAGCGGAAGGACAATAATTCGTTGCCTGAATTAGAGGGTGAATGAGGTTCCGAGCAATGGGAATAAGTATGGCGTCTGATACCAAAATAGATCACTAGGAAGGTGGCTTGTGATTTACATATGAAGCCAAGAGTGAGGAAAATTTTGGAAAACAGGGATGTACAAGAGAGTCAGGTTTCGATCCTATGGAACTGTAGGTTATGCGCCCACCATGTGAGTTAAAAGTAGAAAGGCGCTAACATTTTGCATGGCCATGATGGCAGGATAGGTCAGAGGATAGCCTGTAAATCATGTTGGAAACAAAGCTGGTATAAAGGGCGAGGGACAAAGAGAACCATTTTCCTGCTCGTTAAGACGAGGCGGACCAATAGGCAAAGTTCTCGTCCATCGGTGGCTACCGGAATGTCATCAAAAATAGTAACAAGGTCTTACTGACAGAGTTTGTACACCGAGGTGTTTACATAAGCAGGGAATTATCACTGCTCGGATATGTTAGGTTACAAGAAAGGTTAAACAAAATAATGGAAAGGAAAGTGTAGACTCAAATAAGTTATCGGTGTTATCGAGTGTCTAACAGCTCAGAATCCGTGGAAACTTGGAACGGCGAGAAATAACAGTTGATGAAGAACTCATAAGAAGTTATGTAGTTCCATGATATTCTCGAGATACCAGAGGGTAGTACTTGAGGGTAGAGCAGAATAGAGGGTGGACAAGTGAAATGATCTGCAGAAGACAAGTACTTCAGCTTGTCCGAGAAATGGGATCAAAGAAGAACAATATGGTCGGAACCACGGTTGCAGTGGACCAAACATAGATACATGATGAACTAATCAGAAGGGGGTTGTTATTATAACAAGAAGATTCCATGATAGGATCTACATCGCGTCCATGGGCATGAACACAAAGTTCAAGGTCGACTCCCACTTCATCAATGCATAACCTTCCATTTACTTCTCGTCTTCAAAGAAGTTGTAGCATTGATATTTTATCTGGCAGAACACCAGAAGAGTAAGACTCGTGAAGACTCTCGGGTTCAAAGCGATTGGGGAAGGCACAGGTTCAACCCATAGGGGCATCTTAGGAACCTATCCCACAAACTTCAGGAGTAAATATCTCAAGCTCGGAAGTAGAGCATGGTTGATGAAGCAGATGATACAATTTACCAAAGGCATTATGTATTCGATGAAAAGCTCACAAGGTGATTGAATATGAAGGACGCTGTCGGATAAAATCCAACAAAGGACCTTGTGGTCCACAAGGGATCCGATGTGAGTATCGGTACTCACCCAAAAGAAGAAAGAATGCAAGGATATCAGATTGTAGAAGCAACCGACTAATTCAAAGTTCAAATGCAAAGGAAATATGATCCCCAAATCAAGGGATTAGAAGCAAACGCTCTGATCAAGAATGATAAGTTGAATATACATAAATCGACAATCAATCAAGGTTTGATTTGTCGAACACCGGCTCATGTCCGGGGTGACGTCTGAGCCAAAGGGAAGAATTCTAACTGTGATTGAGGATTACAAGCATTCACAGACATATTGAATCAAATGTTCAAAATAAAGATGACAAAGGATACTACTGAATATAGCCAGACATATGAAAAGTATCCATAATGCAAGTAGACAAGTATTTGCAGAGCAATAATTGGAGAGGAGTATCAGAAGATCGGATAGTATTCCAAAGTATCTTGGCAATCACTTGATTAACTAGGAATGAACAAATCCTCACTAAGTGTGAGGACTTATTCGTAGATGTAAACATGTGGCAAAGAATTGCAAGGCAGTGACACAGAAGATTCTAAAAAGTCGGAGAATAATTCGATGTATCATGTAATAACAAGAGCAACAGGGAATGATTGTATGAATGAGGAGTGCATGAAGTTAGGATATATCAGAGGTAGGGAATTGCAAAAGCGATGAGCACAAAAGTCTCGGGAAAATACTGAAGGGTATCTTCGGAATCTTCTCATGAAGCTGGCCATCATCTGGAATGAAGGGGCTCTCCGGAAGAAAGTATTTACAAGAACCTAGATTTAGAGTTAGCAAAATCATTTAACCTGAATAGAAGAGAGATCAGATTCTCAGAGTATAGACAAGGAATAAAAGATCCTAACACCACCCAATGGCGACGTGGGCCCGTAAGCCACACAACCATGTTAATAAATCAATTTTTCAAAGACTAGACTCAACTTCGGCCAAGGAGTTGGAAAGGGGGATCCTACAGGCAGTTGGCTCTGATACCAACTTGTGACGCCCCCGGTTCGAACGTACACTAATCATACACGCAAATGTGGACGATCAAGATCAGGGACTCACGGGAAGATATCACAACACAACTCTAGACACAAATCAATAATAACACAAGCTTTATATTACAATCCAGGAGCCTCGAGGGCTCGAATACAGAAACTCGAATACACGAGAGTCAGCGGAAGCAGCAATATCTGAGTACAGACATAAGTTAAACAAGGATTCCTTAAGAATGCTAGCACAAACATCAACGATCGAAGAGGCAATGCCTCCTGCCTGGGACCTCCTAACTACACTTGGTCGTCAGCGGTCTCCACATAGTAGCATCCGTTGGCGGTGGCATCTGGCTCCAAGGATCCACCATCTGGTTGCATCAACCGGAAAGAAGAAGGAAGGAGGAAAGGGGTAGCAAAGAAACCGTGAGTACTCATCCAAAGTACTCGCAAGCATTAGATCTATACTAAGTATGCATTGGTATCAAATCGAAGGGTTGTATCTATGGACTGAACTGCAGAATGCCAGAATAGAGGGGAAAGGCCCAGCCTATCGAATACTAGCATCTTCAAGCAGCTCCAAGCATCTTGCAGCATGTAGAAGAGTAAAGAATATCATTTTATAATTAACAAGCATGTTGTAGCATTAATGCCCAGAGATCCTTCATCGACTCCCTACGAGAAAGAAATCCCAGAGCCACATATTCATCACATGTCTCAAGTATCCATTTCTAGTTATATAAGATCAGGATACAAGTCTAAATGACCATTACCATGGACACGGTATTCGAATATATATCTTCCCTACAGGGGTGCACCACGTTACCCAACACGCTAGATCACTCTGGCCGGACACACCTTTATGGGGTCAATGCCCGGCCTCGGAAGATCAACATGTCGCAGCCCTACCTAGGCTCAGCAGAGAGGTCCCCACCGGTCTACATCCTAAGCACTCCGGGGTTTGGGCCCATTGCCCGTTGCACTCTGGGTCATTGCGAGTAGGGCGGACCAGGCTCCACCACTACAGGATGGTGTCGGCCCAGCCATGCCGCAATGCTGAACTGGCGTCTGACAAAGCTCAGCTGATACCATGACGTCGAGGCCCATATCTATTCTTGCGTGGTGGTTAGTGCATAAAGACCAGAGGCCAACTCAGAACAAATACCCAAACATGTTAGTGCATTGGGGGCTCGCGGAGACAAGCAGAGACTCATGATAATGTGACCCCGTCGCCCAGTCTCGTAGACTTACGGCAAGGGCCCAGGCTGCCCGGTCGTGCCATGTAGAAAACTCGCGGGTGCTCAACGGGCCCGCCCGACTTCCACATCAACT
>NW_025238386.1:0-4271 GCF_018294505.1 Triticum aestivum
GTGTGGTGAATAAAAATATAGCTCCAAGTAAAGTTACCGATGGACAAAGACGAAAGAGGGGATGCCTTCCGGGGCATCCCCAAGCTTTGGATTTTTGGTGTCCTTGGATTTACCTTGGGGTGCCTTGGGCATCCCTAAGCTTAGGCTGTTGCCAATCCTTGTTCCATAATCCATCAAATCCTTACCCAAAACTTGAGAACTTCACAACACAAAACTTAACAGAAAATCTCGTGAGCTCCATTAGCGAAAGAAAACAAAACACCACTTCAAGGTACTGTAATGAACTCATTCTTTATTTATATTGGTGTTAAACTTACTGTATTCCAACTTCTCTATGGTTTATAAATTATTTTACTAGCCATAGATTCATCAAAATAAGCAAACAACACACGAAAAACAGAATCTGTCAAAAACAGAATAGTCTATAGTAATCTGTAACTAACGCAAACTTCTGGAACTCAGAAAAATCTACCAAAATATGAAGACCTAGATAATTTGTTTATTGATCTTATGCAATTGGAATCAGTATTTTATCACGTTCCAGTGATTTTAAACAATTGTTTTCGTGAACAGAAAGTTTCTGGAATTTTCAGCAAGATCAAATAATTATCATCCAAGAAGATCCTATAGGTTTAACTTGGCACAAACACTAATTAAAACATAAAAAAATCTAACCAGAGGCTATATCAAAGATTTATTCCTAAACAGGAGCAAAAAGAAAATCTAAAATAAAATTGGGTTGCCTCCCAACAAGCGCTATCGTTTAACGCCCCTAGCTAGGCATAAAAACAAGGATAGATCTAGGTATTGCCATCTTTGGTTTTAGGAAAGAAAAGAGCAAACTTGTTATCTATGGCATTAATCTTTCTGTTTTGATAAAGCACATGGCTCTTAATGGTAGAATAAAGATTAAGCACATTATGGAAATTTGCATCTAAGCTAGCCTTCATCTCTTTGATAGTTTCGTTTTGATAGGAAAGCAAAAGAGAAGTAGATTCGACCTTCTCATTCATGGGGTGCCCAAATATGGTTTTCATCTTTTCATAGGTATCTACGGCATCCCCTTCATGAAAACCTTCTTCAAAAATAGAGTCTAGGACATGCTTAAACGACGAGGGTAAGGCAACATAAAAGCTTTTTAAATATATTTCAATTTGATATTGAGGTACATAGCTAGCCCGGATTCTTCGTAACCTATCCCAAGCATCTTTCAAAGACTCATCAAGTAGATAACGAAATATTCTGGAATCGTCTTCATCAAAATTGTTCAGACTCTCATTGATGACCCCGGTAGGTTTTTCTATAGCATCATTGTTTATGAGCTTAGAGAGGACAGAGGGATTATCCAAGGCACTAAAACTCGGGAGAGAACCCCGAACCCTTTTTGATTCAGACATAACGGCGGCAAACTAAAGGAACACGAGAAAAGAGGGAACGGAAAGAGAGGGTGAAAACAACGGCAAGGGTGAAGTGGGGGAGAGGAAAACGAGAGGCAAATGGCAAATAATCTAATGCGAGGGATAAGAGTTTGTGATGGGTACTTGGTATGTCTTGACTTGTGTGTAGACTCCCCGTCAACGGCGCCAGAAATCCTTCCTGCTACCTCTTGAGCACTGCGTTGGTTTTCCCTTGAAGAGGAAATGGTGATGCAGTAAAGTAGCGTAAGTATTTTCCTCATTTTTTGAGAACCAAGGTATCAATCCAGTAGGAGACCACGCTCGAGTCCCACGCACCTACACAAACAAATAAGAACCTCGCAACCAACGTGATAAAGGGGTTGTCAATCCCTTCACGGTCACTTATGAGAGTGAGATCTGATAGAGATGATAAGATAATATTTTTGGTATTTTTATGATAAAGACTAAAAGTAAAGAAAGCAAAATAAACGGCGCCAGATATAGGTTGTTGACGGGAGATTAATATGATGGAAAATAGACCCGGGGGCCATAGGTTTCACTAGTGGCTTCTCTCAAGATAGCATAAGTATTACGGTGGGTAAACAAATTACTGTCGAGCAATTGATAGAATTGAGCATAGTTATGAGAATATCTAGGTATGATCATGTATATAGGCATCACATCCGTGACAAGTAGACCGAAACGATTCTGCATCTACTACTATTACTCCACACATCGACCGCTATCCAACATGCATCTAGAGTATTAAGTTCATAAGAACAGAGTAACGCTTTAAGGAAGATGTCATGATGTAGGGGGATAAACTCATGCAATATGATATAAACCCCATCTTTTTGTCCTCGATGGCAGCAATACAATACTTGTCGCTTCCCCTACTGTCACTGGGATCGAGCACCGCAAGATTGAACCCAAAGCTAAGCACTTCTCCCATTGCAAGAAAGGTCAATCTAGTAGGCCAAACCAAACTGATAATTCGAAGAGACTTGCAAAGATAACCAATCATACATAAAAGAATTCAGAGGAGATTCAAATATTGTTCATAGATAATCTTGATCATAAACCCACAGTTCATCGGATCTCGACAAACACACCGCAAAAAGAAGAGTTACATCAAATAGACCTCCAAGAGAAACAAGGAGAACTTTGTATTGAGATCCAAAGAGAGAAAAGAAGCCATCTAGCTAATAACTATGGACCCGAAGGTCTGAGGTAAACTACTCACACATCATCGGAGAGGCTATGGTGTTGATGTAGAAGCCCTCCGTGATCGATGCCACCTCCGGTGGAGCACCGGAAAAGGCCCCAAGATGGGATCTCACGGGTACAGAAGGTTGCGGCGGTGGAAATAGGGTTTTGGTTCCGTGTCTGATGGTTTGGGGGTACGTAT
Organism: Triticum aestivum; assembly: GCF_018294505.1. NCBI lineage: Eukaryota > Viridiplantae > Streptophyta > Magnoliopsida > Poales > Poaceae > Triticum > Triticum aestivum. The sequence goes on from NW_025238386.1 coordinate 2,806, forward strand.
GTATATATAGGAGGAAGAGGTAGGTCGGTGGAGCTACGAGGGGCCCACAAGGGTGGAGGGCGCGCCCAGGGGGTAGGCGCGCCCCCTTGCCTCGTGGCCTCCTTGTTTGTTTCTTGACGTCCACTCCAAGTCCTCTGGATCACGTTTGTTCCGAAACTCACGTCCCCGAAGGTTTTATTCCGTTTGGACTCCGTTTGATATCCCTTTCCTTCGAAATACTGAAATAGGCAAAAAACAGCAATTTGGGCTGGGCCTCCGGTTAATAGGTTAGTCCCAAAAATAATATAAAAGTATATAATAAAGCCCATTAAACATCCAAAACAGAATATAATATAGCATGGAACAATAAAAAAATATAGATACGTTGGAGATGTATCACTAACAAAATGTGCAAGCTCCAGCGATCCATCTATGGACTGGTGCAAGCATCTCCGAGTTGGAATATACGCTTTGATGAGTTGATCAAAACATATAGTTTTATACAGACTTGCGGTGAAGCCTGTATTTACAAGAGAGTGAGTGGGAGCACTACAACATTTCTGATAAGTATATGTGAATGACATATTGTTGATCGGAAGTAATGTAGAATTTTCTGGAAAGCATAAAGGAGTATTTGAAAGGATTTTTTCAAAGAAAGACCTCGGTGAAGCTGCTTACATATTGAGCATCAAGATCTATAGAGATAGATCGAGACGCTTGATAAGTTTTTCCAATGAGTACATACCTTGACAAGATTTTGAAGTAGTTCAAAATGGAGCAGTCAAAGAAAGAGTTCTTGCCTGTGTTGTAAGGTGTGAAATTGAGTAAGACTCAAAGCCCGACCACGGCAGAAGATAGAAAGAGAATGAAATGCATTCCCTATGCCTCAGCCATAGGTTCTATAAAGCATGCTATGTTGTGTACCAGATCTATTGTATACCCTACACTGAGTTTGGCAAGGGAGTACAATAGTGATCTAGGAGTAGATCACTGGACAGCGGTCAAAATTATCCTTAGTGGAATAAGGATATGTTTCTCGATTACGGAGGTGACAAAAGGTTCGTCATAAAGGGTTACGTCGATGCAAGTTTTGACACTGATCCAGATGACTCTAAGTCTCAATCTGGATACATATTGAAAGTGGGAGCAATTATCTAGAGTAGCTCCGTGCAGAGCATTGTTGAGATAGAAATTTGCAAAATACATACGGATCTGAATATGGCAGACCCGTTGACTAAAATTCTCTCACAAGCAAAACATGATCACACCTTAGTACTCTTTGGGTGTTAATCACATGGCGATGTGAACTAAGATTACTGACTCTAGTAAACCCTTTGAGTGTTGGTCACATGGCGATGTGAACTATGGGTGTTAATCACATGGTGATGTGAACTATTGGTGTTAAATCACATGGCGATGTGAACTAGATTATTGAATCTAGTGCAAGTGGGAGACTAAAGGAAATATGCCCTAGAGGCAATAATAAA
>NW_025238387.1:0-4271 GCF_018294505.1 Triticum aestivum
ACATACTGGGCCCCTTTCCCCGTGTTGTCGGGCTCTTTGAGTACTTGTACGTAACAATTGACAAGTTCACAAAGTGGACAGAAGTGGAGCCAATGAGAAAGGTGACATCACAGTCGGCCGTCAAGTTATTCAAAGGACTCGTTTGCCGTTTTGGTGTGCCTAACAGAGTCATCACCGACAACGGCACACAGTTCATGAACTGCACCTTTGTGGAATATATCTAAGACCTTGGCAGCAAAGTTTTCTTTGCTTCTGTTGCTCAACTAAGAAGCAGTGGTCAGGCCGAAAGGGAAAATGTTGTAGTGTTGCGAGGCCTCGAAACAAGAACTTTTGACAAACTGTGCAGGTGTGGAAGATGCTGGATTGATGAGTTGCCGACGGTTCTTTGGTCAATCAGAACGACACCAAATCGAGCTACCAGCCAGACACACTTTGCCCTAGTATACAGGGCAGAAGCAGTTCTCCCCATGGAATTCATATACGGGTCACCTCGAGTGCTCGCTTATGATGAGCTTGTGCAAGAGGAGTTGCACCAAGATGATGCGACGCTCCTTGAGGAAGATCGTCTTCGAGCTGCTGTGCGAGCCGCTCGCTACCAGCAAGCCTTGCGCCGCTATTATAGCCTCAAGGTTCATGCCGGAAGCCTTGAGGAAGGATACCTTGTTCTTCGGCACGTTCAGTCCGCCAAGAATTCAAACAATTTGACGCCAAAGTGTGAGGGCCCCTATCGGGTAATGCAAGTCACCAGGCCTGGCGCAGTCCGCCTGGAGACCGAAGATGGCATTCCGGTGAGCAACTCCTGGAATATCGAACATCTTCGCAAGTTTTACCCATAGGGCGTGGTTGCGGGGAGCTCCGGCAACCCCCCCCCCCCCTTTTGTACTAACCTTTCCAACTAGGCTTGTAACCCTATGTGCAGTGCCAGGTGCAAATCCTGTGCGCAGCCAGATAGCGTTTAGTATATACAGTTTCCTGCTAGTTTCCATGTTTATATATGTATATACGCATGCATGCATGCTTGCCCAGGATTTTGTGCTACCTTAGATTCTAACAGGTGCTGGGAAACCACCAAGGCTCCGTGCCCCCGTTCTCTTCTCCTTTCAACCATAGTAACAACGCCCCGGCAAGAAATTGAGAAGACTGCTCGGCACGGCATCTCCACCGACAACCCAACCAGATAAAGTTCACCTCCTGCCCATTCATGTTCGTAACTTGTGACTTGCACATTAGAAAACCTCGCCACTTGTTCAGACTTGGGTGCTCCCATCCCCGACTCAAACGCTGCTTCGGTCGGGGTAGTTGCAGTAACCCTGGATAAAAAGAGTTTGGCAGAGGGGCTGGACCCTGTATCTCTAACCCAACTAATGTGATTCTCCGGCAGGAACAGAGGGCGCCGGCAAGGTAGCTTGCTAGGGAGACTCATTTATTTTCATTAAAGGGGCATTTCGCATCTACACGAGCTTATACGTGCATGAGTTCCCGGCAAAAGTTAATCTTTTTCATTGATATGTTGATGCAAGTACAAACATTACTAATGCGGAGCATCCCACGTTCATCCCCATGTACACTCCAACTACTCTCCAAACCCCAAGAGGACATATGACGAGACCTTAACTATACGCAATTGGACACAAGGTGAACTCGCTTCTCTCCGAACCTTCACTTTCTACATGTGAGACATGGCTACTACCTCCAACGTGTGCGCAATGCATGATCAGGTACTTAGAGGAAAGCCACGGAGCCACCACATCCAACATAAGAGCTAGCAAGGACTCCAAGTACAAGGACCAAGATAAGAAGCTGCCCGAAGCAACAACCACCGGACGAACGGCCCATCTCGGACATCCGGCCCCTGAAAGTCATGCCAGCCCAAGGAAAACAGGCCAACACACGCTACAACGGCCGGACGTGCGACCAGGACCGGACGTCTGACACACTCCAGGCCCCGGACGACCGAGCACCCCCGGACGACCGAACCCACGGCAACAGAAGCTAATTTATGGAAATCCGAAGAACTACGGACATTCGGACCCCCGTGAGCCCCCGGACGATCGGTGTCTCACGGACATCCGGACCCTGGCTGCGTCCAGTTTCGGGCCGAAGCCCATGTACCCCTCCACTTCGCCCCTCTTTTGCACTAAGACTATAAAACGACCTCTCCCTCCTCCTAGCTACGGTAGCATTGATTTAGCTCATTTGTGAGATAGAGCCTCGCTCATCCATCCGGATCTACTCCTCGTGAGGGATCGACACCTCCATCCGGAGAAGATCCACCTGGGTTCAAGACCTCCATCCGGAGTAGACCATAATCAAGACCTCCTCACTAAGAAGAACCGATTACCCTTTGTATCGTCCTTTGTTGGACTTGGATCTTGTATCTCTACTTGTGTTTCCATGATCTAGCACATGTGTGATCATATTCTTGTTTGTTGAGTGTTTTCCTCTTGTGTTTCCCCGTGATTTCTCTTGTTCCCCTGCTCGTGTTCTTCGTGTTCCTCATAGGGATCCTCTCCAAACGTGAAAGATCGGCCCCTAGGAGTTTGCCCTACATCATCTTGGTATCACGAGCCACGTTGAGCACGTATTTGGAGCCCCTATCCCTCTTTTTCTAGCTTGATTTTGTTGTGTTCTTCCCCAAATCCGAAAATCCCCACCAAAAATAGCCCCAAATGTTTTTTGTAATTTGTTGGTTTGATGATGTTTTGTTGATCTTGATCCATGGATTTTCTTGGTTTCTAGTGGATCTAGAATCTCCCCAAGTTTCCCCATCTTTCATCCACAAAATCTCTTCATTTTCGACCCCGAAATCTCAATTTTCCACCCAAAATCGCGCCCCCGAACTCGCATCTCGTGTTGACCCCGACCCACCGGACAACCGGCATTTTACGGACGTCCGGACCCCCCACGAAGCAACGGAAATCCGCAACTCTCGGGACGATTGGAACAACCTTTCCAGAATAGTTTTTACGGATTTCCGAGACTTCCCGGACGTCCGACGACCAGACATCCGACCTTTCCCGGATGTCTGTAACTTGTAGTTTCAGACTTCGGCTGACTTTTGTTTTGTCCATAACTCATTCATACAAACTCCGATTTTGACGTTCTTTAGCTCGTTTTGAAGCTATTGACATTCCCCATCCCACAAATATACCACCAACACCATTTGACTCCATCAAAGTTTCCAAAATTTGGCAACTTTTCCTAGGCCTTCCACCATATCATCCGCTACACCATGATACGTCTCCAACGTATCTATAATTTTTGATTGCTCCATCCTACTTTATCTACTGTTTTAGGCAATATTCGGCTTTATTATCCACTTTTATATTATTTTTGGGACTAACCTATTAACCGGAGGCCCAGCCCAGATTTGCTGTTTTATGCCTATTTCAGTGTTTCGAGGAAAAGGAATATCAGACGGACCCAAAATGGAACGAAATAAACTAGAGAAGTTAATTTTGGAAGGAAACCAACCTGATGAGCTTGGAGTGCACGCCAGGGGAGTCCCGGGCTGTCCACGAGGGTGGAGGGCGCCCCCCAACCTGGGCGCGCCCCCTACCTCGTGAGCCACCCGAAGGTCCACCGACGTACCCCCTGCACCCATATATACCTATGTACCCTAAAACTTCCAGAACAGAAAATAGTTCGGGAGTTCCGCTGCCGCAAGCCTCTGTAGCCACCAAACAAATCGGGACCCTGTTCCGGCACCCTGCCGGAGGGGGATCCCATCACCGGAGGCCATCTTCATCATCCCGGCGCTATCCATGACGAGGAGGGAGTAGTTCACCCTCGGGGCTGAGGGTATGTATCAGTAGCTATGTGTTTGATCTCTCTCTCTCGTGTGCTCTCTCATGTTCCTCTATGGGACGATCTTGATGTATCCCGAGCTTTGCTATTGTAGTTGGATCTTATGATGTTTCTCCCCCTCTACTCTCTTGTGATGAATTGAGTTTCCCCTTTGAAGTTATCTTATCAGATTGAGTCGTTTATGAACACTTGATGTATGTCTTGCGTGGGATAACCGTGGTGACAATGGGTTATTCTATTGATCCACTTGATGTATGTTTTGGTGATCAACTTGCGGGTTTCGTGACACTTGGGAACCTATGCATAGGGGTTGGCACACGTTCTTGACACTCCCGTAGTAGCTTTGGGGAACTCTTTGAAATACTTTTATGTTGGTTGGACGAATCTGAGATTGTGTGATGCATATCATATAATCATGCCCACGGATACTTGAGGTGACAATGGAGTATCTAGGTTACATTATG
>NW_025238388.1:0-4271 GCF_018294505.1 Triticum aestivum
AGTTGGCCAGTATGTGGATGACTTTAGTAAGCTAGCACATTATGCCCCAGATGACATTGCTATGGATGCAGCTAAGCAGGAGAAGTTTCTAGAAGGACTGAATGATGAGCTGAGCATGCAGTTGATGGTAGCAACTTTCAACAACTATCAGGAGTTGGTAGATCGTGCTCTTATGATTGAAGGGAAGCAGCAGCAGATTCAGAACCGCAAGAGGAAGTATGGACAAGGGAAGTACAATTCTGGAGCTCAACAGAAGCCATGTTTTACCCCAAAATCGGGAGGACATTTCCAGCATACCCATGGAGGAGGTAGCTCGCACAACCATAATGGTCCCAAGAATGGTAACGGGAATGGAGGAAGCAACGGCCAGAACCGTACCAACCCGTCAACCCCAGCAAAGAGAGACCTAAGCCAAGTCAGTTGCTTTAAGTGCTAGAAGACTGGACATTATGCCAATGAATGTCCTGAAGCCCAGAATGGAAATGGAAATGAAAGCTCAGGAAAGAAGCCGAACCCTTTCAATAGGGGACAGGTGAACCACGTTAATGTGGAGGAGGTTGAAGCCCAGCCAGATGCAGTAATAGGTAAGTTTTTGGTTAAGTCATTTACTGCAATCGTTCTTTTTGATATTGGTGCACCGCATTCATACATATCAAGGGGATTTGTGGATAAGTATAAACTGCCCACCAAGGTTCCTAGAACACCTATGTTAGTAAGATCACCAGGAGCGGAGTATAAGGCCAGTCGAGGATGTTTTCAAGTGCCATTGAGTATAGGTAGGCATGTTTTCCGCTCAGATTTAATCATTTTGGAATCACAAGGTTTGGATGTAATTCTGGGTATGGATTGGCTGTTGATGTATGGAGGAAACATCGATTGCGCCAGTAAGTCGATTTTGCTTACCACCAGGAAGAAGGATCAAGTATGTATCACGGCATGAGCCGAAGAGGACACAAGTAAATTCCTTATCAGGAGTTGTGCAGGAGGATGTACCAGTGGTGAAGGATTTCCCTGATGTATTTCCCGAAGAGTTGCCAGGCATGGCACCAGATAGAGACATTGAGTTTTTGATTGAGCTTTTGCCAGGCACAGGGCCGATATCTAAGAGACCGTACCGAATGCCCGCACAAGATTTGGAGGAAATTAAGAAGCAAATTAAGGAGTTATTGGATAAAGGCTATATTTGCCCAAGTTCTTCACCTTGGGGATCACCGGTGCTTCTAGTGGAGAAGAAGGATGGATCTTTGAGGATGGTTGTTGATTATCGAGGACTAAATGAAGTGAACATCAAGGACAAGTACCCACTGCCTATGATCAATGATTTGTTTGACCAATTGCAAGGAGCTAAGGTATTTTCCAAGATCGATCTGCGATCAGGGTACCATCAGTTGAAGATCCGAGAGCAGGATATACCTAAGACAGCTTTTACCACGAGGTACGGGCTATATGAGTATACCGTTATGTCATTTGGTCTGACTAACGCACCTGTGTATTTCATGAACATGATGAACAAGTTGTTTATGGAGTTTTGGATAAGTTTGTCGTGGTGTTCATTGATGATATTTTGGTTTACTCGAAGAATGAGGAAGAGCATAAGGAGCATTTGCGTTTGGTACTGGAGAAGCTCAGAGAACATCAGTTATATGCCAAGTTCAGCAAATGTGAGTTTTGGTTGAAAGAAGTTGGATTCCTCCGACATGTTATATCCGGAGAAGGAATAGCAGTAGATCCCACAAAGGTTGTCATTGTGACAAATTGGGTAGCACCAACAACAGTTGGAGAGATCCGGAGTTTTCTTGGTCTGGCAGGATACTACCGGAGATTCGTTGAGAATTTCTCGAAGATTGCGAAGCCTATGACGGAGTTGTTAAAGAAGGATACCAAATTCAAATGGACTGAGGAATGTGAGGCCGATTTCCAGGAGTTGAAGAAACATTTGGTTACATCGCCAGTGTTAATTTTGCCGGATCAGCGCAAGGATTATGAGGTGTATTGCGACGCTTCACGTCGAGGACTTGGAGCCGTGCTTATGCAGGAGGGAAGAGTTGTTTCATATGCTTCTCGACAGCTTAAGCCCCATGAGCTAAATTATGCCACACATGATTTGGAGTTAGCAGCCGTAGTGCATGCATTGAAGACATGGAGACACTTTTTCATCGGAAACCATTATGAGGTGTACACGAATCACAAGAGTTTGAAGTACATTTTCACACACAGAAGGAGTTGAATCTCAGGCAAAGGAGATGGTTGGAACTCATCAAGGATTATGATATGAGATTGCATTATCACCCCGGAAAGGCTAACGTAGTAGCCGATGCGTTGAGCCGTAAGAGCCATGTCAACACACTCATGACCGGAGAGTTACCAAAGGAGTTAGCCGAGGACCTTCGCGAACTATGTTTGGTGATAGTTCCGAGAGGCTATGTAGCAGCATTGGAGATTCAGTCAACCCTGATGGATAAGATCAGAGAAGCTCAGAAGACCGATAAGGAGATTGCCTCTATAAAGGAGAAGATGAGCAAAGGAAAAGCTAAAGGATTTCGTGAGGATGAGCACGATACCTTATGGTTTGAGGACCGCGTTTATGTGCCCAATGACCCGGAGATCAGGAAGTTGATTCTATAGGAGGCCCATGATTCGCCATATTCGATTCACCCAGGAAATACTAAGATGTATTTGGATTTGAAGGATACTTTCTGGTGGACCGGAATGAAGAAGGATATTGCGGAGTATGTAGCAGTATGTGATGTCTGTTAGAGAGTGAAGGCAGAGCATCAGAAGCCGGCGGGATTGTTACAACCATTGCCAATACCCGAATGGAAGTGGGATAAGTTAGGCATGGATTTTATCACGGGATTGCCCAGGACTCGTTCAGGCTACGACTCGATTTGGGTTGTAGTCGATCGTTTGACGAAGGTAGCTCATTTCATCCTAGTGAAGACCACTTACACCAGTGCTAAGTTGGCAAAGATCTACATGACCAAGATCGTATGTCTGCATGGAGTTCCGAGGAGCGTTGTATCAGATAGAGGAACCCAGTTTACCTCAAAGTTCTGGAATCAGTTGCATGAAACTTTGGGTACCAGGCTAGAGTTCAGTATAGCTTTTCACCCGCAGACAGATGGACAGACCGAGGGAGTCAATCAAATTTTGGAGGATATGCTGAGAGCTTGTGCGCTAGATTATGGATCTAGTTGGGACAATAATTTGCCATATGCCGAGTTCTCCTACAACAACAGTTATCAATCTAGTTTGAAGATGGCCCCTTTCGAAGCTTTGTATGGAAGGAGGTGCAGGACCCCATTATCGTGGGATGAAGTTGGAGACCGCCAGTTGTTTGGACCAGATTTGATTAAGGAGTCTGAACAGAAGGTGAAGTTGATTCGTGATAGGCTCAAGGTAGCCCAGTCCAGGAAGAAGAGCTACGCAGGTTCTAAACGCAAGGAGACAGTTTACAAAGTCGGAGACAGAGTTTATCTTCGTGTATCTCCACTTCAGGGAGTTAAGCGCTTTGGAGTTAAGGGGAAGTTAGCGCCACATTTTGTGGGACCTTACAAAGTTTTGGAACGTGTGGGAGAAGTTTCTTACAAATTGGAATTGCCCGAAGGATTGTTAGGAGTTCACGATGTGTTCCACGTTTCCCAGTTGAAGAAGTGCCACGCAGAGATGGCTGATATACCGCTGAGAGATACAGTGCCGCTAGAAGTGATTCAGTTGGATAGTGATTTGACCTATGAGGAGAAACCAGTCAAGATTCTCGATTATGCCAGCCGAGTCACCCGCAGCAAGGTTATCAAGTTTTGCAAAGTTCAGTGGAGCCACCACACCGAGGAAGAAGCCACCTGGGAGCGAGAGGAAGATCTGCTGAAGGACCACCCTCACCTATTTTCTAGCCAACCCGAATCTCGAGGGCGAGATTCATCTTAAGGGGGGTAGGTTTGTAACATCCGAAATTTTCAATTTGGAATGTTATACATAGATCATCATTTCACATCATATTTTATTGCATTTTGGCTTGATCCTAGAAGTTTCACGTAACTCAAGGACCCACGGAGAGAGTTGGGAATTTCGTTATTTTCATTTTTGAGTTTTCTCAAATTTATAAAATAGGATCATTTGATTTTATTTATTTTATCTTCAATTATTTCTTCTATGAAAATATGAGAGAGGGAATAAAATGACTTTCCCAAAATAAAGAAATATTGAGGATTTGGTAATAAAATCAAAAAAGATTTTATTTTGGAGTTTATTGCTATTTTATTTGAATTTAG
>NW_025238389.1:0-4271 GCF_018294505.1 Triticum aestivum
AGTTGATGTGGAAGTCGGGCGGGCCCGTTGAGCACCCGCGAGTTTTCTACATGGCACGACCGGGCAGCCTGGGCCCTTGCCGTAAGTCTACGAGACTGGGCGACGGGGTCACATTATCATGAGTCTCTGCTTGTCTCCGCGAGCCCCCAATGCACTAACATGTTTGGGTATTTGTTCTGAGTTGGCCTCTGGTCTTTATGCACTAACCACCACGCAAGAATAGATATGGGCCTCGACGTCATGGTATCAGCTGAGCTTTGTCAGACGCCAGTTCAGCATTGCGGCATGGCTGGGCCGACACCATCCTGTAGTGGTGGAGCCTGGTCCGCCCTACTCGCAATGACCCAGAGTGCAACGGGCAATGGGCCCAAACCCCGGAGTGCTTAGGATGTAGACCGGTGGGGACCTCTCTGCTGAGCCTAGGTAGGGCTGCGACATGTTGATCTTCCGAGGCCGGGCATTGACCCCATAAAGGTGTGTCCGGCCAGAGTGATCTAGCGTGTTGGGTAACGTGGTGCACCCCTGTAGGGAAGATATATATTCGAATACCGTGTCCATGGTAATGGTCATTTAGACTTGTATCCTGATCTTATATAACTAGAAATGGATACTTGAGACATGTGATGAATATGTGGCTCTGGGATTTCTTTCTCGTAGGGAGTCGATGAAGGATCTCTGGGCATTAATGCTACAACATGCTTGTTAATTATAAAATGATATTCTTTACTCTTCTACATGCTGCAAGATGCTTGGAGCTGCTTGAAGATGCTAGTATTCGATAGGCTGGGCCTTTCCCCTCTATTCTGGCATTCTGCAGTTCAGTCCATAGATACAACCCTTCGATTTGATACCAATGCATACTTAGTATAGATCTAATGCTTGCGAGTACTTTGGATGAGTACTCACGGTTTCTTTGCTACCCCTTTCCTCCTTCCTTCTTCTTTCCGGTTGATGCAACCAGATGGTGGATCCTTGGAGCCAGATGCCACCGCCAACGGATGCTACTATGTGGAGACCGCTGACGACCAAGTGTAGTTAGGAGGTCCCAGGCAGGAGGCATTGCCTCTTCGATCGTTGATGTTTGTGCTAGCATTCTTAAGGAATCCTTGTTTAACTTATGTCTGTACTCAGATATTGCTGCTTCCGCTGACTCTCGTGTATTCGAGTTTCTGTATTCGAGCCCTCGAGGCTCCTGGATTGTAATATAAAGCTTGTGTTATTATTGATTTGTGTCTAGAGTTGTGTTGTGATATCTTCCCGTGAGTCCCTGATCTTGATCGTCCACATTTGCGTGTATGATTAGTGTACGTTCGAACCGGGGGCGTCACAAGTTGGTATCAGAGCCAACTGCCTGTAGGATCCCCCTTTCCAACTCCTTGGCCGAAGTTGAGTCTAGTCTTTGAAAAATTGATTTATTAACATGGTTGTGTGGCTTACGGGCCCACGTCGCCATTGGGTGGTGTTAGGATCTTTTATTCCTTGTCTATACTCTGAGAATCTGATCTCTCTTCTATTCAGGTTAAATGATTTTGCTAACTCTAAATCTAGGTTCTTGTAAATACTTTCTTCCGGAGAGCCCCTTCATTCCAGATGATGGCCAGCTTCATGAGAAGATTCCGAAGATACCCTTCAGTATTTTCCCGAGACTTTTGTGCTCATCGCTTTTGCAATTCCCTACCTCTGATATATCCTAACTTCATGCACTCCTCATTCATACAATCATTCCCTGTTGCTCTTGTTATTACATGATACATCGAATTATTCTCCGACTTTTTAGAATCTTCTGTGTCACTGCCTTGCAATTCTTTGCCACATGTTTACATCTACGAATAAGTCCTCACACTTAGCGAGGATTTGTTCATTCCTAGTTAATCAAGTGATTGCCAAGATACTTTGGAATACTATCCGATCTTCTGATACTCCTCTCCAATTATTGCTCTGCAAATACTTGTCTACTTGCATTATGGATACTTTTCATATGTCTGGCTATATTCAGTAGTATCCTTTGTCATCTTTATTTTGAACATTTGATTCAATATGTCTGTGAATGCTTGTAATCCTCAATCACAGTTAGAATTCTTCCCTTTGGCTCAGACGTCACCCCGGACATGAGCCGGTGTTCGACAAATCAAACCTTGATTGATTGTCGATTTATGTATATTCAACTTATCATTCTTGATCAGAGCGTTTGCTTCTAATCCCTTGATTTGGGGATCATATTTCCTTTGCATTTGAACTTTGAATTAGTCGGTTGCTTCTACAATCTGATATCCTTGCATTCTTTCTTCTTTTGGGTGAGTACCAATACTCACATCGGATCCCTTGTGGACCACAAGGTCCTTTGTTGGATTTTATCCGACAGCGTCCTTCATATTCAATCACCTTGTGAGCTTTTCATCGAATACATAATGCCTTTGGTAAATTGTATCATCTGCTTCATCAACCATGCTCTACTTCCGAGCTTGAGATATTTACTCCTGAAGTTTGTGGGATAGGTTCCTAAGATGCCCCTATGGGTTGAACCTGTGCCTTCCCCAATCGCTTTGAACCCGAGAGTCTTCACGAGTCTTACTCTTCTGGTGTTCTGCCAGATAAAATATCAATGCTACAACTTCTTTGAAGACGAGAAGTAAATGGAAGGTTATGCATTGATGAAGTGGGAGTCGACCTTGAACTTTGTGTTCATGCCCATGGACGCGATGTAGATCCTATCATGGAATCTTCTTGTTATAATAACAACCCCCTTCTGATTAGTTCATCATGTATCTATGTTTGGTCCACTGCAACCGTGGTTCCGACCATATTGTTCTTCTTTGATCCCATTTCTCGGACAAGCTGAAGTACTTGTCTTCTGCAGATCATTTCACTTGTCCACCCTCTATTCTGCTCTACCCTCAAGTACTACCCTCTGGTATCTCGAGAATATCATGGAACTACATAACTTCTTATGAGTTCTTCATCAACTGTTATTTCTCGCCGTTCCAAGTTTCCACGGATTCTGAGCTGTTAGACACTCGATAACACCGATAACTTATTTGAGTCTACACTTTCCTTTCCATTATTTTGTTTAACCTTTCTTGTAACCTAACATATCCGAGCAGTGATAATTCCCTGCTTATGTAAACACCTCGGTGTACAAACTCTGTCAGTAAGACCTTGTTACTATTTTTGATGACATTCCGGTAGCCACCGATGGACGAGAACTTTGCCTATTGGTCCGCCTCGTCTTAACGAGCAGGAAAATGGTTCTCTTTGTCCCTCGCCCTTTATACCAGCTTTGTTTCCAACATGATTTACAGGCTATCCTCTGACCTATCCTGCCATCATGGCCATGCAAAATGTTAGCGCCTTTCTACTTTTAACTCACATGGTGGGCGCATAACCTACAGTTCCATAGGATCGAAACCTGACTCTCTTGTACATCCCTGTTTTCCAAAATTTTCCTCACTCTTGGCTTCATATGTAAATCACAAGCCACCTTCCTAGTGATCTATTTTGGTATCAGACGCCATACTTATTCCCATTGCTCGGAACCTCATTCACCCTCTAATTCAGGCAACGAATTATTGTCCTTCCGCTTGAAGCTTCTTATTAACCCTCTAGCATTGCTCTCATTGACTTTCTTGAATTTCAACTCAAGAGATGCCTCTATGACACGTTCACTGAGATTGCCCCCAGGTACCTATCTAGTGTTGAGCTCCGTCCATCCCGAGTCTTTCCACCTTACTCCACCCCTTAAATCTCGGGACAAGATTTCTTGTAGTGGAGGAGAATTGTAATGCCCGGATAATTAAGCTACAGTAATCCTTTGCTAATGATGCCATGTCCCCGCGATTACTGTTATTAAACACGCGTTGGTTCGAATTCGGTCCAAATTCAAATTTAAATTAAAGTCAGAAAATAAAAGTTTTGATATGTCAAAATTAAAATATACAAACTGTGGCAAATTTTCCATAAGTAATTATGGTGGTGAACCAACTTTTTTGTAAGGTGTTTTAGTGCACTAAAATTAAATAAAACTCTATAAAGAAATTAATAGAAAGAAAGACCTCACCTGATCACCTGGGCCTCTAGTGCACAGGAGAGGCCCAGCCCACCTAACCCCACATCCCCTTCCTCCTATTCACGGGAGGGGGTCGTGGCCTCCATCCAGGGCGCCACGGCCTCGGTTGTCGCCGTAGCGATCATCCGCCGGTACACCAAGGAAGATAAAGACCCCCTCGACGCCCCAAACCCTAGACCTCGCTCACTCTTCCCCTCTCGCCTCCCAG